>NW_010972991.1:20440114-20444795 GCF_000737465.1 Haliaeetus leucocephalus | reverse complement strand
GGCGAGGCGGGCGGTGACCGTTGCCCCGCCCGCGCGCGAGCCAGCGCCCTCAGCGCCGTGAGGGGAGGCAGAGGCGGGGGCGGCGGCCCTGGCCGTGGTCTCGGTCTCCGGCGCGGCGCTCCCGGCGGGCGAGGCCGCAGACCTGCCGCCCCCGCTGCTCCCCAGCCCGGGAGAGGTGCGGGGTCACTCGTGGCGCTGCCGAGCGTACTGGAGCAGGGCAAAGGCTGGGGGACGGAGAGCGGGGAGGCCGGGCGGGCTTTCCCCTCGGCGGTGGCTGCCCGCTGGAGGCAGCGGAGGGAGAGCTGCGGGTCGGCGGCGGGAGCCGGGTCGCCGTCGCGGCACTCGTGGCTGGAGGTTGAGCTTGTGAGCAGGGGGCTGGTGCCCTCGGGCGGTGCCCCTGCTCTCCAGAGACCCAGCCCGCCGTGCATCGCCCTGCATTTGGCTGGGCGCCACTGCCGACCGCTCCAAGCCTTGCTTCTGCTTGGTTTCACAAGTTTCAGCTCTGGCTCAGCGCTGACTAAATTCAGTCCTGCTTGAGAAATTCCCTTTGCAGCCTTTCCGCATTTAAAACTAACCCTCTGTGGATGTAAGAAGTTGTAGCATCTCACAAGTACGTGTAGAACTATTCCTTATAACTTTTCCGCAGCTCCTGACGTTCTTGTTTAGCATCCAATGCCCTTCTGCAATGGCAACTAAGTTGCATGTGCATTAGGGACGCCATGAAGCCGAAGTCAGCCCGTGGCCAGGAGAATGATGCGGAATTGATCTTACGCAAGCAGTGTGTGGTTACACAAGTTTTGTGTACAAGTTCTACATCTAGAACTGCGAAACTGCGCCATGTGCCTTTAGAGGAAGTCTAGAGAAGGATGCGTAACGTCTCTGAACTGCTGACTGGAGCCTCAGCCACATACCTGCACTTTCCTTAACGGTGATAATTACACCTTATTATCTGCGTCTTGTTCTGGAACAGCTTCTTAATGAAATAAGCTGGTTTGTGTGCACACCAGGAATTAGTGAGTCCCTTTTTTTTTTGTTAGCTAAGCTTGCTGCTCTCTCAGCGCTCCACAGTTTCACTTGCACCAAGACTGGCAGTCCTCTAGGTTGGACTTTATGTGAAAACATTGCATCAGTTTAAACAAGTCTGTGGTTCGATATATCCATTTTCAGTGGTGAAACTAGTTCAGGAAGTTCCTCTCCCCACACCACATGTTGGGGAGCTGGGCCACAACGCATAGTTCCGCAACCAGTTTTATCGGCACACCTGAAGAGGTGTTTTGTGGCAGTGCAGGGAGACTCATTGACTGGAATTGCTTCCGAATCCACTGAAAACATGGTACTGCCTCCTCATACTATTTCAACAGATATAGTTAAAATACTGCAAATCCCTTCACAGAAACATTGCAGAATTTGAGAATCAAGGGGCCTCCTTGGCCATGCTCGCAGATTTGCCAACCTTCATTCTTGTCCCGAGTGGGGACCCTCTCTTGTCCTGATGGATAAAGAGATCTAAACTCCTGGAGTTTAATATAATTTTTTTTATGTAGAAAACCAAAAATCTTTATATGTATTTTGCTAAAGTAGCACAATGCCTTACAGCTGCTAGTGACACTTGCCATGGCTTGTTTTGGTTAAGTTTATGGGCTCTTTGGAGACTTCTACACGAAAGTAGCTTTGCAGATCTACTCCAAACATGGGCATCGTCACGCGTACCATTGTGCTGGAGGAGCGCGGTTCCAGTCAGATGGCTTTTCTCCTGGGACAGCCTGGAACAGTATTGCAACCAGGTCAGCTAGCGCGAGTAGTTTCTGTAACTGGCAGGGGAATTCCAGCCCTGCATTTTTATCTGCAGTGACTCCCTCGCTGCCCATAACAGCTATGGCTCTGGATGTGAGAAGAATCAGCTTTGCAGGATTCAATTCAGACGGCTCCGAGTGTAATGTCATTGATCTTAGCACATGGCTGGGCTTACAAGTCAGTGGCATTTCTTTGCTGCAAGGTAAAGGAGCAGTGTTTGAATGTCACACCCAGCTGCATGATTTCAGGGAATGATTTGGGTATTGGTAGAGAGTTATTTATTGACTGATGAAAGTGGAGAAAACAGAATTTGGTTAGCAGCAGCAATTATCTTACAGGGATTAAAAAAACAGTTGGTGGTAATCATTGACACATTCCAACAAAACAATACAGCTCTGCCGATTCTCCCATGAGCACTGATGGGGAAGAGTGATACAGGTGGGAGACCTGGCACGGACCGAAGGTCTGCACGGGAAAGGATAACAGTTGCAGGTGGTATTGGGGTGAATTGAAGACCCTCCTATAGAGGAATAAAGCAGGGTGGGAGACACAGAACTTGCAGGAAAAACCTGGAGACAGTAAGATGTGCAATGTCACAGGTTTGTTCAAAATAAACTGGGAGGAAGGGGGTCAATGGGTGAGAGGAGGAAACTTCAGGAACATGGGGGAAGTAAATAAGAGGGCATGTAGTTCTCTTGCCGTGGTCAGGGGGTGGTATTAACACCAGCCCCTTGGCACAAAGGAAGGTGTGAGTAGTTTCAGAAATGTGCTGAACCAGAAAGTGGCATGAAAGGACATGTGGCGGGAAACCAGAACTAATACAAAAAAGACAGAGAAACAGTTACACTGAGATTAGCAAAGGGGCTGGAAATTAGACAGACAGACAGCAGGCGGGAAAGAGAAGGAATATCAGAGGAGAGAAATACAGCTACAAGGTGCTGGGAGGAGCCTTGAGAGGTCGTTGTGCCCCAAAGTGCCCTAGTACATTCCTGTAGGTAACAACACTGATGTCATCTGGACGGTGACACTTCATGCAAAGACTATGCTTAACCAGGCCCAGGGATAATGAACAGCCAGGGAGAAGCAACTGGAGTGGGAGTACACAAATGCCAGGAGCCTGGGCAACACAACACAGGAACCTGAACAACTGGTGCATGTTGTCAGACCAGATACTGCTGGCATGAAAGAAAGAGGGTGGAATGGGAACTGTGGCTGGAAAACAGGCATTTTAGGGAATGTGTTACCCAAGAAAGAGAAAAATAAAGGGTAATGGCACTACAATAGCAATTAGCAGCAAGCGGCTTCCAAAATAAATAAATAAATAAAACACAGATTAATCAAGAACCCAAAAGGGTTTTATGGGAATTAAAAATACTTTTAGGGTACAGCTTAACCTATGAAAGGGGTTACTATACGTAATGGCAGCCTGCTGTAGCAATAGGCTGGGGAGTCTGATGCTCCTAGGTGGAAAGAGACAAGATGGGACGAGACAATAAGGCATAAGAGGGAAGAAAAAAAGAAATGCGTAAGCCAGAACACAACAAATCACAAGTAAAGGAACAGGTATCCATGCAAAAATTGTTCTCACAAAGGCAAGGGCTGCATCTCAAAAGCCAAGCAGGCATTGGGAAGGAAACCATCTAGCATGGATAGTTAAGTTTCACTGAAAGACGACCAGCTAACCAAGCAAGCACTATCTATCTGGCATGCTCCAATGTGAAGTCATTTCAGAAATGTACTTCTGGACTTTTTTACTGAAGTATGAAGGTTTTTTTTAAGAACAAGTTGCACTAAACTAAGACCTGAAAGGGAATCTGTGCAAAGAAATCCTCTGTGCCATTGAATCTCTCCGCTGCAGGCTAGGCAAAGGTCACAAAGCAAACTCCCTGTGTGAGGACCAACCGTACTCCTCAGATGCTGAGTACAGATCAGCTGCAGCCACCGCTGAGGACACACACCCCAGCACTCTGCTTCATGTATGATTTACTCAACACATCAGAAAGTCGGAAGACAAATGCACAAAGAAAACCAGGCACTCTAACCCTCTGACAAAAGGGGCACGATTAGCTTGGGTGTTTCCTGATGCCGGATTCACGTAGCCAATTTCAGCTACTGCTTTTAAAAACTGGAGGAATTAATTTTACCCCTCAAATTGCAGTATAGAATCATAGAACGATTTGGGTTGGAAGGGACCTTAAAGATCATCTGCTATCAGTGAATGCCATTATCGATATCTTATACCAAAAAGGGAGAAAATTACGCCAGCCGCCCTCCCTCACGCAAAGGCTATCTGTGGAAGCACATAAACTATCAAGCAGGAATTTGGTGGCAGTCCCTGCAAGGAGAACCACGCTGCACCGGACTGCGGCAGGGCAGGACAAGGGTGCTGGGCACTGTGTGGACTAGTCAGTGGCTGACGGGATCCCCAGCGCTTGTGCAGCACATCCTCTCCCTTCCTGCCAAACAGAGAAATGCGTACGCGTTAGTAAAAGATGGCGCAAGCTGTGAACTGGCACCAGCGCAAGGAATGGCGATGAAGAAGAGCATCACGTGCACCATCACCTCAGTGAAAATTTAGAGAAGCAGCATCACGATGAAGTCGGAAATACACAACCGGGGTCTTAAAGAACCGGGTGTGCTACAGGATTTCCCTGGGGAAAGTTGGTGTTACGTGTTTACCCTACATTCAGCGACCTTTTCAGTTATTCGTCCCGAAAAAAAACCCCAGGTTTTGAGCAATACGCGTTTAAAACATAAATTTCACGGCGCGACAAAGATCACCAGGAGCGGGGTTGCTGCCACGAGGACCAAAACCGCCACAGCTCACCGCGGGAAGGCTGCGCCCCCCCACCGCCCAGCTCCTCACGCGCGACCAGACCCGCCGTGC
>NW_010972991.1:20381960-20439828 GCF_000737465.1 Haliaeetus leucocephalus | reverse complement strand
CGCCCGCAGTCCCGGCCCCGCGCTGGGCGCCCCGCCCGCAATCGCAGACCCCCGCCCGCCCCGCGCTTGCCACGTCCCCGCTCGGCGGGGCCAATGGGCGGGCGGCGCCAGGTGTGTGCTACCTGCACCACGTGGGGCGGGGGTGGGCAGGTAGGGCCGCGGCCCCGCGCAGAAAAGCCCGCAGCCATTGCGCGCTTCCCAGGGGTGCAGCCGGCGTGGGAGCGGCCGCCGCCCGCCCCGGCGGAAAGGGGGGGTAGCCTGCGCCTCCCCCGCGCCGGGTCCTCGGGGAGCGAGGCTGCAGGTGGGGGCTCCGCCGCTTGGGTCTCGCTTGGAAGCGCCTCGGGCAGGAAAAGTTTCTGGCCTCTTCTCTCCCCCCCTTTCTTTCCCCCTCTTGCTCGCTCGCTCGCTCTTTTTTTTTCTTTTTTTTTCTTTTTTCCTCTCCTCCCTCCCCTTTTTATCCTTTCCGCTGGCTCAGTGGCACCATGACGGCGTCTCCCGACTACCTGGTGATCCTCTTCGTGACCACGGCGGGCACCAACGGGGCAAGGCTGGGCTCGGATGAGCGAGAGCTGCTCCAGCTCCTGTGGAAAGTGGTCGACCTGAGGAGTAAGGAGGTATTTTCCCCCGAGCGGGGAGCACCCCGACCTGCTGCTCCCCTTGGCCCCTGCCGTGCTGGGTACAGGCAGGGTGTCCCCAGCGCTGGACTGGCGGTGGGTGCCTCAGGCTGGAGCAGGCTCTGGTGGAGGGCAGGGGCCGGTGCTGCAGGTGGGGACCTCCAGCCCGGGGAGCTGACTCATCCCTCCTCTGCTTTCTCTGGAGCTGGGGCACCTACATGACGTGCTGGTCCGGCCTGACCACCCGGAGCTGACGGCTGAGTGCCAGGAGACCACCCAGGTGGATGTGGAGAGCCTGGCGCTGGCTCCACCGCTGGAGCAGGCACTGAGACAGGTGATGCCCCGTAACCAGCTGGTGGGTGCTGGTCTCCCACGGGGGCTGCCCAGTGGGGTAGAGGCAGTGTTATCATCCATTTATCCCCTCCACCACTGGGGCAGTGGAGCCTGGCACAGGGGCACCACAGACACATGTGGGCCAGGCAGCCTGGTCTGTGGTGGGCTTTGTGGACGTTTCTCCCTTGCCTTTTGTTCATTCACATTGGGAGGGACTGAACCCCAAGAGAGGAAGGTCGGGGTCAAGCACCCCCCTACCCTGGTCTTCTGCCGTGCTGGACCCTGAATCTCAGCTGAGAGTGAGCCCTAATCAGTGCTGGAAGAGGCCAAGTTTAGGTGCCTGCTGAAAAGGCTGGGTGGTGGCAGGCCCTGTTAAGGCTTGCGGTGGCTCATCGGTCCTGGGAAGGAGACAGTGCTGAAGGCCCTAGATAAACAGGGAGGTGTGCGTGATTCTCACTGAGGGTAGGGCTGAAAGCCCGTCTCTTTTCCAACATGCTTGAGTGCCCTGTCTGAAAGACTCTTCTGCCCTGGCACTCCCTCAGCTCTCTGCAACCAGCTTTACATCTCCTTGCCTTGCAGTGCTCTTGCAAATGCTCCTAGAAAAGGATTGGGTTTTTTTCTGTCATGTGGATGGTCTGTGTGGCCACATCTCATTAGAAGGGGGGGGGGGGAAGTGGTAATTTCCTTGTGAAGATAGTTATCATGAAAGTTATGCGCTTAGCTAGTAAGAAATGGATCTACAGAAGTGAAGGACTAGGCTTACACAGAAAGGAACTCCAGCACCATGTTCCTGCTGCTCAGGAATAACATGTTACCAACTGATGATGCTGCCTAGCGCAGCCACCCTGATCTTTTTTACATGTATGGTTTTTTGTTGTTCCTGCTTTCAGTTTAATCAGTCCGTGAGCAATGAGCTGAACATCGGTGTAGGAACTTCCTTTTGTTTCTGTACTGATGGACAGTTGCACATCAGGCAGGTTCTGCACCCTGAAGCTTCCAAAAAGGTATGTAGCTGTAGCTTAAGTTTGACTTAGTGTGCTTTATATGATTTCTTGCAAAACTGATCAACTTCTCTTTACTATGAGGGTGCCTCCACGCAACCCTAGCACAAACATCACTCATGTTAATATGCTTACCAGACTAAAGAGCCTGTCCATGTGGAAGGCATAGACAATGCCCTGTGCTTATGTAGCCCTGAGATGCCTTTTTAAGGTAAATCGGGAGAAAGATTTTTCTGGAGTTAAGTGTTTGAGAAAGGAGCAATGCATTGACAGAGTACTTGTAGCTCCTACAGCTGTAGGAGCTACAATGGGTTAACAAGTGGGAATTTGGAAGTGTTGCCAAATAGTTAACCACCTTAATCATAAACTGTCTTTTGAAATTTTACATTCACCTTTAGCTTCGGCAACTTTCAATCCTCGTGTATTCAGCTGATGCTCCGAGGGCGGTACTTGTATTTGTAAGGAGCTGAACAGTAGTTTGAGGCAGGCTGTGAGGGATGACTAGTCCCATAGTCTAGAGTTTTCTATAACTTCAGAGTTGCCAAATCACTAACAGTGTTATGAGGACCTGCCTACTTTTCATTAGTGATAGGATTGCAGCAATATGCCAGGTCTTTAGTCCTGAAATAACTGCTTCAATATTAATAACAACTCGTTTTGTGGTTTGCTATGAACATGCATTGCTCTGAGCTGTTCTGCTCCTCTCCTTGCAACTGATCTCTGTGCCCATCAGTTTGCTGCTTCATCTTTGAAGGGGTACTGCTGCCAGTCTGTGCTGTTACAAAACTGATATTGGATGAGTTTGGTTTTAATACTTGTTGGTGCTCTAAGTATTTATACCTTTAAAGGTTTAGAAGAGAAACAGTGAGCCTGATTCATAGTTAAGAGATACTCCCTATATATGTAACTTGTCTTAGGGTATAATGTAAGAAAATGTGGAAATGCGTTCTTAACAGACTTTCTTCTCACTTGTAATGGGTATGTGTTTTATGCAGTTAAATTACATGGACAAAAGAAGGGACAACTGTCAGGCATAGGCATCCTTTTTCTATATCATCACAGGGTTACTGATAGGAATCAAATCTTCATCAAAATCTTGTGTTGCTCTTTTGTTAAGAATTATTCGTTTCAAATCTGCTCTGTGCTGCCTATAGATTAAGTAAACCAGATGCTTATAAGATCCGTAATAGTTCTTTGGTGCATACCCTAATCCTGAGGTGGGGCTGGGGGAATTGCTAAAATCCAGATAGGCAGAAGTCACTAGACTCTTGAGAATATATATTTTTTTTTAAGATGCCCAGTCTGAACCAATCTAGCAGCTCAGTATTTGGAGGATGAATTGGTATCAACTGTTCCAACTGAATGTCAGTGAAGTACAGAATCTGATCTCTCATCAAGGCAGAAAAATAGCCATGCTAAAACTAGAGCAGGAAGTCTTGGCAAGCACACCTGCATTTTCCTAAGTTTGTCTTTAAAGAGTATCGTTTGCCTAATGCACCTGTCCATATGCTAAGATAAGCTCTGATGTTCTCAAAGCAGAACTTGTTTTAGAGTGTAAACTTTTTTCTTCAGTATCCCTAAATGTGCTTTCACATGTCCTGTCATTCTCTTACAATGCCAAGATGGTAACTAGTCATTAAATCACAGAAACCCCTTACATTTGGTCTAGAGAGGCAGTGCAGGCAACAAACAGCTAAGTGGAATACAAAGTATTGTGTCTGTGGGGAAGCTCTGGGGTGAACAGCTAACTAAAGGAATAGGGGGGTTGTGTTGGTTTAAACAGCTTCCCTGCAAGTCTTCTCCATGTTGTCTTCTTCCTACCCCCAAAAAATTAAAAGCATGTGGTAGATGTAGTGGTGGAGTGAAAAGGTTTTTATTGACTTTCAGTGGGCTACATAACTTGATCCTGGCTTCATATGCTGCAATTAAAGCAATTACTGCGCATAGACTCATAGATTGACAACCTCTGTACCATATCAAACCCTTACCTGCACACAGTTGGGTTTTTTGTTGTTTTTTCTTGGGGGGTGGGGTGGGGTGTGTTTGTTTGTTTTTAGGGAATAAATATTTGAAGTGTGACTATTCTCTGAAAACTCAGCCTTGACTATAAACCAAAACAGTTAAAATTAGAATAAAGAATTGATGATAAATGTTGCAATAGCAGGCATTTGCTCTCATATGTATATATTGGATTTGAGACACTAGTAGTAATAGCAAATGTTTCTCCAGTGAAAAAAACACATTTCTCTTTTTAAACCACACAGAGGAAGCTGCTTAAGCAAAAAAGTTTATAAACATATTAATGTGGCTAAGAAGAGCTATGTGAGTTTCTCTGTAGCAAAGGCTGTTTATGTTTCCTACCCATTATAAGGAAATTGTTAGAAAGTTTGGTATCTAAAGACAAAATAGACGGAACTCACCCTAGCTGACAGTAGTTACTTTGTCCTTTTACAGAATATCTTGCTGCCTGAATGCTTCTACTCCTTTTTTGACTTGCGGAAAGAGTTCAAGAAGTGTTGCCCTGGCTCACCTGACCTTAGCAAACTTGATGTGGCGGCCATGACAGAATGTATCCTTTTAACAGTGATGGTGTCTACTGCTGTAACAGCTTTGGCTGAATTTTAGGACAATGCATGCGTAATGCTTGCAACACATGTTTAGGGGTGGTATAACTTTAATGAGTGACTTGGAGCAGTACTGAGCTTTCTCACAAAGATAAAGATAAAAACATATGCATGCTCCCATGGGGAAAATCCTGTATTTCTTCTTGATTTCTGTACATTTTCTTTACTACCTTTATAGTTTTGTCTCTTAAACTTCACAGTTTAGTGTAACTGGCACATTTGTTCAAATGCTGACATGAATCCTAATGTTAAAGTTGTGAGGTTGCTTGTTGCATCAGTTAGATTTTTATTTTATTTTTAGGCAAGAGTGAATGCTGGGAGACATCTTAATTTTTAGGAGGGGAAACAGTTATTCTTGATGTGAACTTGTAGTGAATCTTTGATTCGGGAGTGAACCAAAGGCAGGGATGCTGTTGGCACATGTGGTATTCAGTCTCGTGGAAGTTGTATATGTTACACCTAGCAAGGTGAGGCTGGGCTGGCAATAAGATGCAGTCAGTAACATGTTTCCATTTCCAGTGACAGGGATGTCTAAAATTACTTTCTGAATAGTTTTAAGTGGTCTCTAAGCTAGTCCTTTCTGGCTCTTTACTAGTCTTAGCTTGGTTTTGTTTGTGTGCCATGTACAATCATCAGAGCCGAAACTGGGGCTGTAAATGACTTGGCTGTACCTTCCTCCTTGCTTATCTGGTAGTCTCCCCTCTTGCTGCAGGCTCCAGTCCTTGTATCAAACATACTCTTGGACATGGAAAACACTTGACTTCCCTACTGACCTATTGAAGCAGTGACCACAAAAGCTAGCTAGCAAGGAAGGATAAAAGAATTTGAGAGTGCTCTTTTTATATTTTTATTGGGTTTTGTTGTTGTTGTTTTTAATAACTTTTTTTTTCTCTGACTAGCTTATTGTGTCCATAGAATGGTTGCCATTAAGAGCTGGTATTTTTCAGACTCAAAAGTCTGTGGCTTCTGAATTGTTTCGGCCTTTCACCCCAGGACTAGCATCACCTGGGCTTTGTACCTGCGTCTGGGGCCATAAAATATCTATGTATGTGTGGGGTTTTTTGTGTTTAACTGTAAGGTTGAATACTGGAGGCTGTCTGATGTGCTTTGTCATCTGCAAATTAAGATTAATCTCCCCTAGTGAAGAGGCAGAAATCACTTCTCCCCCTACTCTGAACCAAAGCGGTATGCTTACTGTAGGAGTGTGAAATTTTTATGTAGAAAAGTGAAATAAATGCTTGTGTTGCATAGTCTAGAAGGTGGATGATGCAGACTTCTTAAAGTTATGGTCCAAAACTTAATACATTGTTTAGGGATGCTTTGATGTGAGATGGAGAAGTTAAAGACAATGAGCTACTTTGGCTGTTTTGGAGAGATGCCTTTGCTTTGTCCTTGTGTGAATGTCTGGTGTATGTCTTGCCACTGTGGAAATAGTCATATGACTGTAGGCACCTGGAGTGTCACTGGGCAGCTAAGGCACAGTGACAGGCTGTGTACTCCCTGCCTGCTGGGAGAGGGGAGCAGACCACCCTGCATTACTCGACTGTTGGGAAGCCCCTAAAGAGTCAGTACCATCTAAGGGTGGTTTTGGCAGTTGCCAACAGTATTTTCTAAAAGTTCTAGAAGTTCGGTTACTCTATCCAAATGCTGTCAGCTTGAGTCTGAATTCTGGATCTGATGTGCTTCTTAAGGTGTATATAAACCTAAATAACTTCATTCTGGCTCTGTATTAATCTTTGTAGTTTGTTGTCTTTTGTAACTGCTGATGCTCTTATTTGTAAACTTGCTGTGTTTATGCAACATGGCTGAAATTAACTGTTTCTGCCCTATATTGCTTGAGGGTGCTGAGGGCAGAGGATGCAGAGACCAGAAAGATAAAATAATATTTGTTTTCCTTTTATTGACAAATATGATAACTTTCTCCTCACCTTGCTGAAATGTATTGACTTAATCTCCCTAGGGTCAGAAGCTGTGTAAGTTAATTGCACTTGGAGAGTCTGGACATGCATATAATGCTTGGGATAAAAAAAAAATAAATTGCTGAAGCAGGTGCTGAGTTTAAAGACTAGTTCAAACAGTTTTGTGCAGAGATTTTGTTTTTCCTTTCATGTAAGCGGGACAGCTACTTTCTTCCTTAGACAGTTATGTAGCAAAGAAAAGAAAATGTCTAAATGAAAAGTAACTTGGATTTGAAGTGGGTATGCTGGGGTGGGGGACCAAAAAAAAAAAAAAAGAGTAGGTTGAAATGAAGCTACAGATTAGTGCACAGAATCTGACCAAGCTCTTGTTATTGTTGTAGAAAGTGCAGATCTTCCACCCCATAGCTAAAGGGGCTGCATGAGGGGAATCTTCCATGATTTGTGCTACACAAACTATATTGGGCCAGGTCTGCTGGCGTTTGGTGGGGATAGAAGGTTTTGGTTTAGGGGTAGGGTACTGACTAGATATGCAGAAGACCTGCATTTACACACTGGTAGGAGCAGGACTAGAATGATTTGGGTGGGGGGCACATCCATTCATGTACTTGCATCTCCATTTACCTGTGTGCAAGATGGCTGTGATCAGTGAGAGGAAACATGTGTGATATGAAGGAGTTAGGGGAAAGCTGGGTATTATTGTACAGTTACTTAAAGTATTAGGATTATTCAAAGATTTCATTTTGATGACTAACATTTGATTAAACAACAAATTACAGGCAAATGGAATGTACTCTATTGTTCCCAACAGTCAGGGGAGAACTTCCTACTGCACAGTCATTCAAGATGCATATTCCAGTGTATAACACACTGGGTAGTTGGTGCTTGGCTATGTATTTCTTGCAGACAAGGCAAGCACAATCTTGAAAAAGAGAATAGAGATATTAAACCAAACAATTGGCTGTTTTTTTCTTCCTTTAGAAAGTACTTTTGGGACTTATTCTCTCAGCAAACTACTTGAAATTGTGTACAGCAATGAAACTATTCCAAATCCAAGTGCTCAGGTGAAAGCTTTCCATTCACCACTTCCCCACCCCCAAGAAATTATAAATTTGATGTACAAACAGCCACTGATTTCTTTTCACTCAAGGTAAGGAAATGTTAAAATTGCCGTGAAATTCGAGGGATTGAGGAAGAACTGAGACTAGTTGTAACTGTTATCTCTGAGTGCTACTGCTGCCTGACTTACAGTCTTAAAACAGTTTTTGGTGTACGAGACAGTCTTCTGGCAGACTTTCTCTAGTCAGTGTTGTGTAAGAGTAGTGACAGCAGGACAATTATGAGAAATTTTGAGTAACAAAAAACTTGAGAGAAGCGATCATGTTCCAGCAGAGAAAGGAACTCAGGTCTGTTGAAATCTTTTTTTTAAACATGTGTAAGTATACAAAAGGAGGAGGGTTGTTCTTGCACCCTCTGTACCTCCCATACTTGCTGCACTTGATTTGCAAAGCTTGCTGAGCCAGTTTTCACCGCTGTGAGTGCCTTCAGGGTGGAGTGAACAAAGCTTGCATGACTATTCATATTCAGTCTGCAGAAGACTCATCCTTTGCCTTAAGATTGGGTGTGCAGAAGCCATTAAATGGCAAATAGCTCTTGCTTCCTCCAGTGCATGGTTTGCTCCACTCACTTCTGAACTGGGTTTGTGAGGATAACTCCTTACCAGAAGTATCTGCTGGATATTGTCGGTAGAAACACAGGTGTACTTCAGAACAGCCTGCTTAATGTGCTGCATACAATCTGGATACTGCAATACTGAAACTTGGTGGGGTTTGGTTTTTTTTTTTTGACCTGGGTGTGTTGAAAACAAGATGTGGAGCACAGTTATAACGAATAGTACTTAACTCTGGTAATAAAAAGCCCATTATTGGGTATTACCTGAGAATCTTGTATATTGCTGTTTGTATTTCCTGTGATAGTACCCAGGAACTGGGTAACATCAGCTTACTTTTATGCAAAGTAGTACTTAAAGATGTAATCTTCTGCCTGAAGAGACTTAAAAACAGAACAAAGGGGTAAGAGGATCAGTGCAGAATGCAACTGCAATACTAGTTTGTGTCATGTCATCTCAGACCTCAGTTGTTCAGTATTTCTTTTGCCATAGTTAAGTTGAGAGACTGAGAAATGGAAGAGACAGTGGGAGGGAAGAAGTCTTGGAGGGCACTGGCAGTGGGTGAAGCTGTGGTGATGAATCTGAGGAAGTGATCTAGGAATTTCTTCCATATTATATAGGCAACCCTGATATAGAATATGCCTTCCCTCCCGCCCTGTTTGTTAACTTGCTGAGTGCTGCAGGAGGTGGTACTGCAGCTGTGCAGCAAAATTAAGAAGTTCCTTGTTTCCCATCCTGCTTTGTTGTTTGGGAGTGTCTTTTGCCTGTTGCTTCATTTAGAATGTGTCCACTCTATTGCATATAATAGCTTTAGACAACCAGGTCTGTTTTCTAACACTTCTTTAAATGTGAACTTGGATTTACCCACTGCAATCAACTCTTTCCAATTGCCTAGGAGGGGCAACCTTTAAATATCACAAACACATGTGTGGTCTTGTATCCCTTCCCAGAGCAAGGGGTGGGTTTTATAAAGACTGTTCCATTAACAGCTTTTTCCCAAGTGTCCATAATTTCTAGTGCCTCTGTTCATAGGAGTCCATCTGTATGTAGTAGGTCTTGTTCTTTAGAATTCAAGTTTTCACTTAACTAATGTTATTATTAACATGCTCCTTACATGTGCAGAAAACTATCAATTTTCTTCTCCAGTCTTGCCTAAAAGCCTTGCTTCTAGCTAATCAGAGGTGAAGGTGTGAGCGATTTCTCACTCCTGCTAATGTTGATGACTTTCTTCTTCCCCTCCCACTGTGTTTATATTAATCTAGAGTTCCTAGGCACAGCTGACTCCCTGTTTCTGAACACCTGGTACCAACTTCTGTTGGGACTAGAGCATTTTTAGGAACTATATCTCCTGTTGATCAATATTTTCAATGAAAATGTTTTCTGAAGAAAATGAACATGGGATGGGGGAGTTGTTTGTTTTTCCTTATGTTATTGCCTTGCTTCAAATTCCCAGCGCCTTCACACTGCTGCATTCCCCTCTCCAGCGGCTGATTGCTTGTGAGGATCTTTGGCTCTGCAAAAAGGAAATACTGAAATGTCTCGTCAGTTTTGACAGCAGTCTAACAGCCAAGTGTGTGTGTGTGCACATGTGTATGCATGTCCCCTGCTGTAATAGCTATTGAAACTCCTGCCCAATTTCTCTTGACTCTGACAGAGGAAACATAATATTTCCAAAATCTTTATAAAAAAATGGTCAGGCAAAACCAGGGTTTCAATACTTGTATCTTCAGCAGCTTCTGGTTCCCTGGATGGGCAGCAGAGACTCTGTGAAAGTGCAGTGTGGAGCTGTTGGATGCTTCAGGGGAAAGGGTGTCAGGAAAAGGAGAAGCACTCTGATAGGTGCCCAGAAACATCTGTGTGGTGCTGATTAGGTACTCTGTCTGCAAGGGAGTCTGTGGATTATTTTTCTTTTCAACCCCCCTTCCCCAGGGGGCAAGGGAGGAGATGAGCTTGAGTGTACAGCTTAGGAAGAGATACTGCAATGAAGAAGTTTCTTGTCATAAATACTGATAGTCTCTTACATTGTGCTTTGGGGTTGTTGCATGTGGCTCGTTCAGGGTTTTTAGCTTAGTTTTTAAGAAAACCATTTAATGTTCTTGCTGCTTCACTCCAAAGGAGGTACCAGCAGGGAGGGTAATGGCAATGGCTAGCAAACTGTATTTAGTAAAGGAGTTGGAGGGGGTGGGTCACTGGTTTAAGTTTTCTGGGTTTTAAACTATGATAATTCATTTTAAATTTCAAATGCTCCTGTAAGACTAAGCACCATCCTCTCACTTTCCATACTCCAATGCATGCTTAAAACCAGCAAAGACTCAAAATCAAATTAGCCTCAAAGTGTATTGTGGTGGCACAGCAGCTTTCCTTTCCTTGCTGTGGAAGAGGAGTTTGTTAATTCAGTTGAAATTATTTTTCATCTTACAGCAAGATAACAGTTAAACTTCAAAAACAATTAAAAAAACCCTGTTTTGTAGGAGTGACTTGCAGTCATCCCACAAATAATAGGAAAGACTTGATTTCGCAGTGAAATTTGTGCTGCCTCTGCTGTTAATGAGATGGTGTGACAAAGCAGGTGTGTGGTGTCTGTTTCTAACAGAAGCTGTTCTTCTGTTCCCTGCCCTTCATATAGGCATCTGCCAACTCAAAATGTGCTCAACTCTAGGTGGAGAAAGCTCTTTTTTCTTTTAGGAGAAAGCTTGCCATCTTGGACTGAGAAGCAACTTTTGAGCAGCAAAATGTAGACTTTTGAGCATTTGAAATGTGTCTAATGTAGTTTTTTCGGGGATGTGGGCAAATAATTGGTGTATTTGTTTTGAGTGTCTTGCATTACTGTACTGATGTGCCAGGATAGGTTGTCTTTAAGGAACTCTCTCACTTTTGCTCTAAAGTCTTGATGCAGAGTGATAAGAGAAGTCAAAAAAGCAAGTCCTATTCCCAGATTGCTTTATATTTCACTTCTTGTTCTGTTCCTTGTTGTTTTTTTTTACCCTACACTCCTCAAAGAAGATGTGAGTGGAAAAGACCTCTTTAAAAATTTGCTTTATAATGATGGAGTTGCAAGTAACCTCATAGTCCTGTAGCGTGGTGTTAGAGAGGGGCAAATATGACATGAAGCGGGAGAGATACCATAGTAAACTCTGTTTAAAGTTGTGTGGAAAAGATGTGCAATTTATATCAGACTCCCTTTATGAACATGGGGTTTTTGTCTGGTCATTCTACAGCCTGTCTTTCCAGGACAGAACACTTCCTGCTCTCTGTTGCAGGAGAGCTTATCGTTTCTATCATATTCCAAAATTCTTCAGATCGAAGAAGATAGGGATTGTGACACTTGGTTTTGTCCCTTGGTTATCTACAATGGTGCACTCTTACCAGATACACTGTTATGCAGAAGCATTTTGAGAAAAACTCAGGTTGTAACTTCTAATAGGCAAGGTTTAGACAAGGTGCTGTTTGTGAATCTTGTCAAAGTGCTGAGTAAGGTATTTATTCTACTTTGGGATTTACTTGTTCAGAAAGCATGTGGTATATCCTATTTCTGGAGCTTCTAGTTGATGGTTTGCTTTTCCTTCCCCAGATCTTCCCCTAGAGATTAAAGAAGATGTTAATTAAAGAGGACAGAACTCCAGTCTCTTCTGTATGCAAAAGTGTATCTGTCTAACATACATAATTCATTAGTATATTATATATACTCATATATATATATATGTCCTTATTATGGGGTCTCATGTCCCCAGACACTTTCTGGAGTGACCTCACACTCACACAGGTGGCAGTAGTTAGAGGCCAAGGCAGAACAGCTAATGTATCCCCGCAGGAAAATGGATTAAATTTTCTCCTGAGAAGTGACTTACCATCAAGGATAACATGAAAGCTTGTTGCTCTAGCAGGAAGCCAATTAGAGATCTGTTTGGTGATGATTGACTTAACTCCAGCATAAAGATTTAAATCTTGACAAGAACAGTCCAGCATTTCCCTATGGAGCCTCTCAAGTTGAAGACATGGGGAATATTATTTTAACACTAATATCTGAACCATACAGTAAGTGATTGTGATGAATGAGTTTTCTCTGCTTGTTTGTTTGTTTTTCCTGCCTGTCCTGTATGCTGAGGAAAAAGAAAATAACTTGTGCTGTATTTCATAGACCACCGATTTTCAGATCCAGAAAGAGTGAACTACAAATTTGAAAGTGGACCTTGGTAAGTATCTTCCCTCTTCTCTCTCTGTGTGCGCCCCCCCCCCCCCTTTTTTTAAAGATACTGTTTAGATAAGCTGTACTTCTCTGTATTGCTAATTTGCAAATAGCTGTTGCCAGTATTTTTATTTATCTTGCTGCTGCTGTGGCAATCAATTAGATGCTTTAAGTGGGGAAAGGGAACAGATACTCTATGATCAGATGCAAGCCAGTTATCTTGCTAGGCTTCAGTGTTGCCTGTTAGCTGCTGGTAGTTCTGGGTTCTGCTAATCAGTGCTTATAATGGGTGTTAAGTGTGCTGTGCTATTAACAAAGAATGTAAGCAGTTTTCCAGAAGTAACCCTATTGGTACTAACTCCTACATTCTTCCTGCAATTTGCTTCACAGTTACTGAACACACATCATGGGTTTTTTTTTATAGGGAAGAAACATTTCCATAAAGATACTGTGCTACCAGTAAATTGCTTAAGCTGTGATGATCGTCTTCCAAAATATGTTTTAAACATAAAGCTTTATCTACTTTTGATGACTGTTTTGTTGCTTGTATGTTTGGGTTTTTTTAAATGTAATCATGCTTTTCTATGTATGAATACAGATTTTTCTCGGTGGTTTGCTGGATACTCCCTCTGCAGTTTCACAAGACACTGGTGTTAAACTGACCTTATTTATATTCCCGTCTTGCATGAATACTTACTTCCCCCTTCCAGATTAAGGAACTGTCATAATGGTAGATGATGCTGGCATTTCTGAGCCAAAAGAAGCAAGAAAAGAATGCAACAATATTGGCAGAAAGTATCCAGTGAGAGTAGCTCAGGGGCTATGTCTTAGCATTGTTCTAAGCCTTTTCCCTTTCACTAACAAAATCCTGGGATGAGGTGGAAGATTCCAGTCTTATTTGTGATAGTGAGAAGTACAGAATTAGGAGGTGAGGGGCAACAGCTTGGGACAGACACCTACAGAAAGGCCACCTGAGAAATTAAAATATGAGTGAGAAACATGACCCTCTTATAAAAAGGCATACCACAGCCCTTTTGTACAAGGGAGTCCTGCTGCTGAACAACACTTCATCTGCTTAATCAATTGCATAGTCTCTTCTGTGCAAAAACCTGTCCTTGCAATAGCCAGAAAGGCAGCCTTGGGTAGCTGTGAGTGTTTTGTTGTACATGGCACTTTTAACAAGTAAGAGAACAAAAGAGACTGTGGTAATGACCAATTAAACCTGGCTTTCTGTGGCTGAGCTATTCCCATGCTAAGCAGCCAATGTAGCCGGTAGCTATATTAGTCTCTAGTAGCACAGTGATGGCCTGAACAAGCAATGTTAAGGCTAAACTGTGGGCAGGAGTCCTCTGGGTACTGACTATAACCCTGAACAGATTTGGTCTTGGCTTGTGAATGGCTCTTGTACACTGTCACAGTATAAATAATAAGCACTAACCTCAGTTACATCTAACTGCTTTGCTTTGGTTACAACCTAGCTAAGATTAAAACAGCAAGTGCTTGACTTTGTACCAGTAACACTGTTCAGACAATGGAGCAGGGAGTAAATTGGGAACATCATCGAAGAGATGAGAGCTCAAGGAACAAATGTGGTGAAGGAGGAAAGTGGAGCTGGGAATGGAACAGCTTAACAGAACAGACATTCCCTGAGGAGAAACATGCATAGTGGCTTTGGATGGTGGTGGCACTTAGCCCTTGCTGCCCTGGCATTGCCGTCTAGCAGACACAGAGCAGGGACAGCAGCCTGTCCCTGGAGCACAGGTGACAAGCAGAGAGGGTGGTGTGTGGCGGATGCTGCAGGCAGATGTGTCTCCATTACCCCCTCTTTCTGTGCCTGCAGCAGCAAGATGGAACTTGTGGATGACAATGCTGTTATCCGAGCAAGAGGATTGCCATGGCAGTCATCTGACCAGGACATAGCAAGGTTCTTCAAAGGCCTAAATATTGCCAAGTTAGTAGCTAAGAATTTACCTCTACATTTGTAGTGCTTCATCTGTGTTGGTCATGGAGTTTTATCTCTCTCTTTATTTAAATCTTGCAGGGGAGGTGCTGCGCTCTGTCTCAATGCCCAGGGGAGGAGGAATGGGGAGGCTCTCGTGAGGTTTGTAAGTGAAGAGCATAGAGATCTAGCGCTACAAAGGCACAAGCATCACATGGGGAATCGATACATTGAGGTGCGTGACACTGGCTTTGAAATCCTCTTCTCAACAGGAGTGCAAATAGCATGCCAATCGCATGTGTGCTTTTCTTTCCTTAGGTGTACAAGGCAACAGGTGAAGACTTCCTTAAAATTGCAGGAGGTAATTTTTAGGGGGTGAGAAGGGAGGGTTTGTTCCATCAGCATCTGTAACTTTTGACTATAAACCACTCCTGTTGGTTGTGGGCTTTCATTTTCTTTCTTTGAACAAGTAGTTGGCTGGTGTGTTGATTACTATGTGCTCTGCTAGCAGTAGTCTGAGATGTTCCATGATTTATCTGTCCATCTTTCTCTTCTATGTTGTTGCCATTTTCAAGCAGCCTATCAAATAAGGATTTGATCAGGCAAGGTGATCTTGCATATGAACTTAATTTGTTAGGCCATCTTCTTAACTGAAGGGACCTAAATGTTATTGATTGCTGAAAAACAAAACCAGAGTAGTTTTTCAAAACAATATGACTGCTGTTGCTGTGGAGACTTGCATGTAAAAGCAAACAGATATCACAGTGTAAATAACAAGGGATTTATGGAAATTATTTTCTTCAAATGAAATCTTTGCCTCAAACTAAAGGGGGAACTTGGGGGGAATGCTTATTTAAGGGTAATATTGAAATATTTGGAGCCTTGAATTGAAAGGCTGCAAAACCTGCTCTACAAACTCTCCTGTGGTCTCTTTTCCTCCCCTTCATGACTGCAAGCATACAGAATTTGAGTTAAGATCCAATAAGCTGTTATGTATCTACAATGCTATCTTAAGGTCCTTGTTCGTTCCTGACAGATTTGTTTGGGGGATTGTAAATGACTAACTGGATGTCTGAGGTTGAGGTTTTAGAGTGGGAGAGGCTATTAAGCTGTCAAATAAATAGCTAATTGATAGGCTTGGTAATAGTTATAACATTCAAAGTAAAGACATTGCACACTGACATTGGGGAAGAATGGTGCATGTCTGGCACAACCAAACCTCTTTGCAGAATGAGCTAGCTGTAAGTGAAAGGATCATATTAAGATGTGGAGTTGGTTAGCAGCTAGATTTGGTTAGCATAGTGTTATAAGTATAAGCATCAGTGATCTTCTAGACATACTGAAAGTAGAGTTGGCAGACTTTGACAGTTTATCAGGGTAGAATGCAATTTCTGAGCTGTTTTCAACATGCCCTACCACCTTTCTTTCCCAGCACAATGGTCTGGGTACTTGGTTACTATATAGTATGGCTTCAGAGCATGCCAAAGGTATTCATAAGTTAGAAAAGCAAGGTGCACGGTAGCACAGGTACTGCTCACACAAGAGATTCACAGACTGCTTTCCTTGGGCTCTGAACATTGTAAGTACTTTTTATTCTCCCTTTGGATAAGGATGAATCTCTCCCAAATGGATTAACATTACTAGACTTTAATGGGAAGTGTCCTATACAATATTTCTAGTTTATCAGAGGGACACCTTTCCTGACTTTGGAGGCAAATATTGTTCTACCTGCTCAAAAACTGTCTATGGGGAGGAGGTAGCTATGCCAAGACTTGCTCGTGTTTTTATGCAGCTGCCTAGACTTAAGCGCTTCTGTACTTCTTTTTGTTAAAGGCACTTCCAATGAGGTTGCACAGTTCTTGTCAAAAGAAAACCAAGTGATTGTCAGGATGCGAGGTCTACCCTTCAACGTGACAACAGAAGAAGTGCTGGCATTCTTTGGCCAGCACTGCCCTGTAACAGGAGGAAAGGAGGGAGTCCTGTTTGTTACTTACCCTGACAGCAGGCCAACAGGGGATGCCTTTGTGTTGTTTGCTTGTGAGGAATATGCACAAAATGCACTGAAAAAGCATAAGGACTTGCTGGGGAAAAGGTACATTGAACTCTTCAGGAGCACTGCAGCAGAAGTTCAGCAGGTAGGTGTAAACCTTACAAACTGGCTTCTTGTAATCCAAACTCCTACATTGACATACAGTAGTGGAAGCAAATACTGCTTGGCTGTGACTTGAAAGATTCTTTTCTCTAGCTCTTGACTCTTGCTGAAAAGAGTACTGTCTGAATTTCCATGAGACTTTACTCCCTCTAAATGTAAGATCTTATGGTATATATGATTGCAAACATCCATATATACACACCTTTGGGGTTTTGATTTCCAATAGCCTTGCAAACAGCAGTTATAGTAGGAAGTTTATGTGGGTCTAGTGCTTCACGCTACAGGTACTGAATTTGTCTAAGTCCAATAATGGTCTATTCAGGAGGACCATTAGCAACAGATCTTGATCTAAAAGACTTATCTTTAGTCACTGGTACAGAAAAAGGCAGCCTTTTGATGTACTTGTTGTCTTCAGAGCAATGTACCTCAAGAGTCTTACGAATTGCCTCTAAGGCAGGTCTTGGCCATCTTCTGCCAGCACTGGCTACCTAGCAGAGGGTGGCAGGACTTTGTGAAACTGGGGCTGAAGAGTGTCCTGTCTTGCATTAACATGGCTTGCTGGACCATTAATTGCAGTTATGCTGTCAGGGAAAGGCAGTAGGGCTGAGAGGATTGTTTATGTATGTAGAGTCCCAGTTGAGGTCACTAACTTCTAAACATGATTCTAAAAGTTCTTGTCTATGATGCAAATTATGGCCAACCAATAGCTGTATCATTGTAACCAAGCAATGGTGCAGCTCTGTTCCCCCAAAAAGTGCCTTGTTTGAAGGGTGACACTAATGATGAGAAGGCATAGCTGCAACACTCACTTTTGTCACTGTATTTTTCTCAAGTGCTCTCATGATTCTTTCTTTAGCAAAACCTTCTGATAGCTGTTTAAATGTAAGTGAAGCTTAATCTTGCTCAGAGAAAGTTAAAGGGTAGTGATTGTATATTCAGTGAACTCTTGACCAGGCAGGGTTTTTACTGTTAAAATTGGTAACAAGAAATCTCGAAAGTGTGACTGTTACAAATACTGTGACTCAGTAACACCACCTATGCTATTTGATGGACTATTGCATCCAAAGTCAGGGCTGTTTGGTAGTGAAATATGCTTCTAGTTCCCAGACTTTCCTGAAGTTTTGCAGAGGAGATATTTTGGATAGAAGTGTCACCATGACTCTGTAGATGGTAGAATGCTTTGGGATATTTTCCCAATAAAAATACTGTAGAAATACAGGTGTTGTGTTCCAAGATGTCTTTTGAAGGTTGCATAACAGTTCAAGTAAAACATAATTTTAAGTTTTTTCAAGAAAAATGATCCAAAGAGTTTCTTTAAAACATCTGAATTCTAAGCACTGCCATTGTGGTTTAAGTCCAGAATCTAGCTCACTTGTTTCTTAAAATACTGCTCAGAGTGAAAACAGATGGCATTGGTGTTACATTCAGTTCCTCTGAGTTGAAGAATGAATAAGGAGGGTTTCTGTAACCTCTCTGTTTTTCTGTTTTGCACAGGTGCTGAACAGGTACTCTTCCACACCTCTCATTCCTCTCCCAACACCTCCTATACTTCCAGTATTACCTCAACAATTTGTGCCTTCCACTAACGTCAGAGACTGCATACGTTTGCGTGGTCTTCCCTATGCTGCTACTATAGAGGATATCCTGGAGTTCTTGGGGGAGTTTTCTACAGATATTCGAACCCATGGAGTTCATATGGTACTAAATCACCAGGTTGGTAGACACCATGTTTCTAGCTACTTTGTGCCAACTGCCTGTATATGCAAACATAGTTCTTCTGATGATATCAGTAGGGAAGCACCTTTGGCATTGACACTAATGATATTAATTAGCCTTCAGCTTTCCTCTGAAAGCGTACTGGCAATAGATGTGTTGGCTTATTTGAACCCTGCTATGCCAGCTGCTGCATCTGCTGTAGAGTGGTTTCTGTTACTGAGACCCATGTGCCTAAAGCTAAGCCACAGTCTTGGAGGGGTTGGTGTTCCCAGAGCAAGAGCTGTGATCCTGCACTGTAGGAGGCTTGAACTGAGGAGTCCTGCTCAACAGCATGCATAATTCCTCTTGTACCAGGCAAGGAGTATCTTCAAAACAAAAGCGTAGGCAATGTTAGCTCTGAAAGGAGTGCTTTGCCCCTGCCTTGCTGAACAATGTGCCTCGGGTATATTTGAGGACAAATGTGACTGCATCCTTTTAGAGACAGGATTTCCTATGGCATAAGTCAGCAGCTGAAGCTTTGGGTTTCCTGAACTGTGTGGATGCTTTCTTTAAACAGTCATAGCTAAGCACCAAGATTAACAGCTCATTGACACGTATAAACAGTGACATCTTTGCCATTGTTTTCTGGAAGCAGTTTCTAACAAAACTTTCTAGACAAAGGATTGTGCATTGTTGTGATCTCCCTTATCTGCACAGTCTTGTGACTTTAGGGGGAGGAGATGATGGCAACTCCTTTAACTCTACAGAGATGCCCTGAGTGATTGCACTGATCACACTTATTATTGTGGTATAAAAATGGTTCTTCTAAAATCGTTTTGGTTGACACTAAGCCTAAGCTAAAACTACAAAATACTACTTTGTCCTGGTGTAGGGCTTCTGTGCTTTGGGGGTGTGGGGAGGGAGAGGGAACTATAGTTATTCCAGTACCTCTCCATCTAAAGAGATTCCTGTGTCTGTGAGGATTTGACCTAGCAAAGGCTGAAAAACTGTAACGAATGTGCAGAGCTGGAAGAGGCCAAGAAAGATGCCGATGTTAAAGCACAAGTAATGGTTTGCAGTAGTATTGGCCCTTGCCAGCAGTAGCAAAAGAACCTGAAGGAAGAAATTAGTGTGCGTATATAGTCCTGAGGGCTATCTGCCACTCCTGCCCAAAGCTGTGGTATTTATTTTTCCCCCAGATACTGCTTTTGCCTGACTACTAGATTTTTATTTTTCTGCATGCTCCCACCATTCCTGTTTTCAACCCTCTAATCATGAACAACTCTGTCAAGGATGCTGATAAAGTTGTTCTTCCCTCTGAAACTGGAAGAACTGGCCCAGAACTTAAGTTAGAGCTGGCTTAGGTTTCTATCTCTAGTTTTGGCTACTTCAAGTCAGCAGCTGCATGTGGCTGAAATGACTCTTCTAAGTTGCATATCCCACTCATTTACAGATGTATATAAGGATGTCATCTTTTTTTTCCACAAGAGCATACCAAGCCTTAGGCTAGTACCCTTCAAAAACATCCCTGCCCATATTGGCCTTAAAATAAAATTTTAAAACCATTTAACATTTGGCACTTGACTGTATTTATCCTTGAATTTCAAAAATCACAGATAATAAATGTGAATTAGATCTTTCAATTCTGCATTCTTACTAAATTGGTAAGAGCAGGTCTCAAAGCACCTAAGTATTCCTGTATTGTAGTCTCTCACATATGTGTCCTTATTTTTTTTAACCATAGAAGTAACATGGGTCAAGTTATGACGCAGCTTAATTGAAATGGGTAAATACAATCATGTTAGCACAAGTTGGAACAATTTTGGGGAGGAGAGCTTAAACATGCTGATGGGTGCTTGGGTTGACTGACTGTATTTGACTTTGGAGATGGATGTATTTATGGCTGAAGAGACTGCTTTTGACAGCACAAATTATTGCTATGCTGTTACTTCATGGGAGCTCCAGAAACATTTCTTTTTGTCTGCCTTGTTTGTAGGGACGTCCATCAGGAGATGCTTTTATTCAGATGAAATCTGCAGACCGAGCTTTTCTAGCTGCACAGAAGTGTCATAAGAAGACTATGAAGGACAGATATGTTGAAGTCTTTCAGTGTTCTGCTGAGGAGATGAACTTTGTATTAATGGGGGGCACTTTAAATCGAAATGGCTTGTCCCCACCACCATGTAAGTTACCATGTAAGTTTTGTATGGGTCTTGCCACTATTCTACGCTATGTGCGGGTAGGTGTTGGATCTGCTTTGTTGACTCTGATTCTGGTTCTTGGAAAGAAGTGTCAAATGGGGGTATTAAAATAAGGTCTTTTCACCTTAAATCATCAGCAGCTTGCAATCATTATTTTTCCCTTTGGTTGTGAAATTACTATGACTGAAGAACAACTTAAAAATTACTCTTGCTTTTCCAGTGGCAAACTTCCCCTCTGCTCCCTGAAACTTAACTTGGCCAGGGTGAGCCATGACTCTGAAAAGCAATTTGTAAGCCCTGCCTAGACCTTAAAGAACTGTTTCCCATTTAAACTGATTTGTATTTACATTTTTCATCATGGTGAACATGTCAAGTAAAAGCCCTTCCCCTTTCACTTTCAAAACTTAATTTATGAAATAAATGCTCTCCTTTGGGACTCAACCACAAGTGTTCTGCCTATTGAACCACTACTGACTGAACTCTTCCTTTGCTTTTTGCTGTTCATACAGAATTGAGGTTGCCTGTGTGGGAGTAAAATACCTGTAGCTTTGGCCTCAGAGAACGACAGAAACTATTTCATGTGAAATTATGCTCCTCAGAACTACTAGGTTGAACATGGACTTCTAGACAAATGTTTGGGGGAAATGCTTTAAGAGCTTAAGGGCTAACTTACTAAGCATATGTGCCATATAAATCTGAGCCTATGGGAAAAATAATACTTTGCTTCCAAGATCACAAATGGCAAGGTAGTCAAGTAGGAGCTTTCTCTCTGTCTCTCTATTATTTTTGTTGTTAGCTCTAAGAAGTGTCTTCTAAATCCTAGTCAGAGCTGCCAATATGGCAGTAAATTTCTTGGGTGTGGCTCCTTTTGAGTGTGAATAGACCTTCACCTAATCCTTAGGAGATAAGTTTTCTGGTTTTTTCTTTTTTCTTTTTTTTCCCTCCAATGGAAGTATCCTTCTGAGCTGGGATCTGCAGTATGTAGTTCTATGTGTGACAGCTGTTCCAGACAGGGGTTGGAAGCTTCTCCTGAGAGCTCCTAGGATAGGTTCTTGGCCAGAGTCCCAAACTTTGGGAAGTCTTAGGTGTCAGTGTTCCCATTTCCAACTATCAATGCCAGTGATGTATTCCTCAGATAAGCCCTTTTGGCTCTGTCACTGCCCCATTCCACAATGCAGTGAGATGTTGACTGTCACTTTAAAGTAAGCCTCTATTTTTGCTATTCAGAATTATCTAAAGCTTTTACATGCTCATTTTTATGGCACTGGGGAGGGGAAGAGGGAAGAAAAGGAGAAGAGTGGTAAAGGAAGAGGGTGAGCTCTCATGAGTGAGAGTTCATTTAGGACCTCACACCTTCTTGAAACACCACAAAGTCCTGGAGTTTTTTTGGTTTGGTTTTTTTTTTGTTTTTTAAACTCAGTTTTAATACTTGAAGCTGCAAAGCCATGACTTCTCTCACTGTGCTGTTGGTTAATCGAAGACAGAGCTGTTTGGAGGATAGGGAGTGTCAGCATGAAAAGGTGTCCTCTGCTGTGGGGAATGTTAGGCAGATCTTTAGCACGGAAGTTTCTTTGTTTCCTTTTTACAGTGGAGAAGTCTCATTCTTGATTGGAGACTTCATTAAAATCTGAGCCTAGACAAGAAAAACTGGCCGCCTCTTCAGAAAGACACCCTATTCCAAGAGTGAGAGGTGGCTTTTTATGCGTTACTGACTTTGCGTTTGACTGGGGGGCAGGGGGGTGGGCACAACACTTGTAGTCAAGCTCACATTGGTGGCTCAGATTTATTTTCTGTGATGAGCAAGAGAATGAGAAGCTTGTGAAGGCTCTTACTGCAGAGTTGTTCAGCTAATGAAGACCATATATATGCTGGAATTCAGAAGGTCCTAATCTATTTTCCATTTGTTCCCTTTAGGCCTTTCACCCCCTTCCTACTCCTTTCCGGCTCCTGCTGCAGTTGTGCCAACAGAAGCTGCTCTGTATCAGCCATCCATGCTCCTGAACCCACGAACGCTCCAGCCCTCCACGGCATACTACCCTGCTGGGGCTCAGCTCTTCATGAACTACACAGCGTACTACCCCAGGTAAAGCAGAGGAGAAACGAAGCAGGAACAAAGAAGTCTTTTTGCAGAAAATGCACAAATCTCACAAAAGAACATTGTCTGCCGTGTTAAAGGCTTGTGCTACCAAGAACAGCTTGTTCGGTATCTTGTTCAGGGAAACAATTTCAGGGTATCTAGGGATTTCCCAAGTTTTAGAGTATTTCAGGTAGTGACAATTTTAAAAAAAAAAAAAAAACCAAAAAACATAAGTCACACAGTTACAGTGGGATTTTTTTTTGTTTTGTTTTTTTTTTTTACCTAACATGTCTCTTAAACTTGTTAGTTTGAATTGTTGTGCCCTCAGTGGGAATTGGTGTGTGCAGTACTCCTTCCCATCTCCCTACAGAAGCCCTTGGCCCCTCTTTAGAATGGGTGGATTGGGGTCTGCCCTAACAGCTTCTGAAATTCTGGCTCTTTGTTTTTGTAATAAAGTAACTTTTGACCTTTATGGTGAAAACTTGGTTTACTTATTTATGAATAAGTACTGCATTGAAGCATACATGTATTGAATGCATATGTAAAGCATATAGAGACACATATTCTTCCTGACCTCATAAACACCTCTCATGAAGGGCTTTTGGCTCTTCTGGCTATATTAGCTATCTTCTATGGAACAAAAACTCTTGATTCCGTTTGCCCTCTGCAGTCATGAGGCCTTGGAAAGAGCTATGTTCCCTGTAAGCCATAAACCATTCCTCATCTGACAGGAAACCTGCTAAATAACTCAAGTCTTCTAATAGATTCTGACCAGTGCTTTTTATCTCTGGAGAAGGGTCCAAATAGCTACTTGTGAAGTTGTTGAGCAATATGGGCTCTCTAGTACCTGTAAGATAACAAAGGTTTTCTTATTACTTTACACTAAACCAGTATGTCTGTAAGCTGCCTGTTATGTTTTGGGTTTTTTTTTTATTAAAATGTTTTCTTCACTCATAAGTTAATTTCTATAATGCCTTCAATGTCTGTCTTATGGTTATGATAATATGTTACCAAACTCAGCCTCTTTAATGTAAGATCAAGAAAAATAAAATTCCAAACTTGCACTGGCAATATAAAACAAGTTTCTCAATAGTTCTATATGTCATGAGAACACAGTAACAGTAATAGTTTGTAGTGACTTTGACATGTTGTTCTTAAAGTAATAATAGAGTCTGAACTCTCTTAAATGGAGTTTTCTGGTTCTGAAATTTAATTCAAAAAAAATGTTAAGCATGTGCAGCAGGAAAGAATAGGGTATCCTCTGTACTAAGTGGTGCATTTAAATGCATGTACATGGAAAAGCAATACAGAGCTGGTGGCTAATGATCAGACAATGGTTCATAAATCTAACTAGTGAATACTTATGGAAATAAGGAAAGTTCCTTTGACCTGCTGCCAAAAGGTTCTACCACTTGTGTTTTGCAAGGTCAAGTTGCTTTATAACAGCCAATTCCATTCTTTGCACAGTAATCAACCTAGATGGTACGGGGGAGGGAGGCATTGCTTTGGTCTTAGTATCTCTCAGAAATCCCTGAAACTCTCAGACTTGTCTTAATGCTCTTATAGCTTTAGCAATGAAACCCAATGGTGTAAAGGAATGGATGCCTTCTATGCTATTAAAATAGCTTTAGTGAACTCCTAATGAAAAGGAGGGAGAGCAAGTTATTCGGGATCTGTCAGCCTTTGATATCTCTGTTCAGCTTGTAATTATATCTGGCAACATGTTCTGACAGCAAATCAGTGGTCTTGGTCTCTGCCTAGTCCCAGGCTTTTGAGAAAAAGAATAATAGGATTCATGGGAGTGAGGACTTTCTTTCCTTATCTAATCTTGGATAAATAAGTGTACTAGTTGCTGTATGTATGTTGAAAGTAATGAATAACTGCTAATGTTCTATAGAAACTTCTACTATAGACAAACTTGAAAGTTTCTGCTACAGGATAGGTAGTTTTAAACCAAAGTTAAATCTTATTGTATTTATTCAGTTCTAATGCCATTTTCACCACTTTTAAGCAGTGCCTTTAAAACCTCAGAAGTTTCTGTCAAAATCCATAATTGTAGGAACACAGACTTTGTTTTCTTTTCAACAATATTTTGAGTAGTGGAGTGGAAAAAAAGAGCTTCTTACTCAGTGGGTAGTATGCTGGTGGGACTTGTAGCCAAAAAATTGTGGAAGCTGAAAACTGATGTGGGTTCAAACAAACTGGATAAAGTCAAGGGCAGGAAATTCATTGTGAGTTAGTGAATACACAAAAACCACATCTGGCTCAGGAAGTCCTTGAACTCAAAATAACTGGAAGAGTGTTCTTATGTTCTGTCCCCTATGGTAAACTCTTATGCTATTGAACCAAGGTGGGTAGGTGAACTTGTTTGTTCACATCTTTGAAGTAGTACTTGTCTTGAGAGCTACAGGTACTGCTTGTGAGCATGGGTCTTTTCCAGTGTGTTTGTAGTTGTATTCAGCTGCGTTAACCCAAACTTAGTCACTATTACACTATCTCCCTGTTGTGTCAGTGTATGTACAGCTCTCCACTGGAGTGATTTGAATTAAAAGGTCTTTTTATGTGGTAGTTAAAGGCATGATTCTGACACTTGCTGCACAAGGAAATAAAGGGTAATTTGTTAGTGTGTTCATCTATCTGCTTCTGCCTCTTCCTGCTATAGATTGGGTATGGTTTTTTTCATTATGCACTAATCAACTTGTAAAAATATATAAATATATACAATAAGCCACATACATATAGCATTAATATATACTTATGCATACATACATAAAAAGTGTGTGTGTATAAAAATAACATGACTGAGGTTAGGAAAAAATCTCACTTGTTCTCTGCAATGGATCAGATCCTCCATTATGACCATCATGCAGAACAAGTGAGGCTTTTTTTCTAACCTTGGTCATTACTCAGATCCATATTGAAGCACAATTAAGTTACAACAGGTTTAAACTGGCACACCTAGGGACAACTTGGCTGGTTTTAGGAGTGATACCATTCAGAGCTGCTCCCAGCAGCTTTATTTGCATATCTGTGTGTCTGGCTAACCAGCATCATTTGACAGAACTGGGTTAGGAAACAACCATATGTGTATTTAGCCTGGGAGATGTGTCACAGATGGAGAACAGCAGCAGCCAGAAACAAAACCTCTTCATCAACATAGTTATAGCATCATAGCAACATTCTGGACCACAGCTCTTAAACTGTAATACTTATTATTAAAAAAAAAAAAAGTATGTCAGCTTGGATTGCATGGGATAACATCTGCAGTGAATGGGCTCACTGAGCATAAAAGCCTACTGGTGGCTTTTAGTTGCTGTCCAGCAAATGGACTTCACATGTTTACATCAAGTGGCAGAATTTGGGACTCTTCATTACCTATCCTTGCTTACGGCAAGCCAGTCTCCATCATGGATTTGTCAAAATAACCTCAACTCTTTAGTTAATGGCACAAACTTGTCACCAGAATGATTGTTTTGGGGGGAAGACTTAAGAATTCACTTTTCTGATCCTTGGCAAGCTACCTTCACTTAGAACAGCAGGGATGCCTTTAACTACTACTGTATTTCATTGGAGAAGGAGTGTATTAGCAGGGAAGACTAATTGTTGCATGCCTCCAAAGGCTGTCATTATCTTTTCATTTGTAGGTTTTAATTAGTAAGACTGCCATGGTGCCTGAAAAGCAGCAGAATGGTAATGCTTTGATCAATAGGTATCTGAGTATCAGGATAGTAAAATTATTTAAATTAAAAAAAAAACCAAAAAACACACCACCTTTCTTCAAAGTTGATAAGCCTGTAAAAATGTTGTTGCTGGTAGCAGTGTCCAAGATTTACTCGACCCACCATACAAAATGCCACTGGATGCTGGTGGAGGTTCTACTTACAGATCCCAGTTCCTTTTGTTTTCTTAATAGACTGAATGATTTGATGTTCAGTTAGCAGTTTTTCCTTTTGCTTATTTACAACTCGGATCAGTGGTGGGAGAGAAGAACCTCCTGTTGTGCCTGAAGGCATGTGTGTCATCCATGCAGGTGGCTTTTTTAAACATTTGCAGTGATGGCAAGTGATCTCGGCTTATTCAGGGCACAAAGTTATGTTGCTGGATGCTTCTCTTTACTCAGCAGCAGCCCTCTACAGGGATGTGCTGAAAGTCCCAACACTACTCAGGGCAGACCATTGCAGTCTGCAGCAGCAGCAAGTGTTTCTGGGGCTCTGTTCCCATTGCTTGTTATTGTTGTGCTACCATTAACTTCCACAGATGGGAAGCTGATTGCAGTAGGCAGACTGGTTAGATATGTGTTGAGTGGACAGCAGGTTATCTGGTTAAATGTGGGGATGGCGTCTGTACTGAAGGAGCTTTCGGTCTTTCCAGGGGTAGAGTTGGGTTGATCTTGGAATAAGGCTCCTTAGAGCTGAAAACTTTTTTTTTTTATTTAAAAAAAGAAGCCTTCCCTGTTGAGAACACAGTCTGTGATATTTGTACATGATTAAACAGCAGCCATGGGGATCTAAGTGTTTCTACTAGATTAACAGATGACCTGATGATTTAACACTCATACTTATGTTATTTGTCGAGTTATATGGCCTTTCTTTAAATATGGATACACATTCCAGTCTTGAAAGGGAAAATTATTCTGGTTATGTAAATACTTTTGCTAATAGTATGACTTGTTGGTTTCTATGAACAAAGTACCATGTTAGAACTTTCAACTCTGGTAATTATACCACAAAATTTACTAGCTTTGCCTCTCTCAAACTTTGTATGAACCACTTCTAAAAAGGCTTTACAGTGAAGCTGCATTTTCTCCTGCTTTTGGGCTGCTTTCCAGCAATGAACATTATAGGCATTATGCTGCAAGCTTGTGTATACCTGCACATTATACCCATGACCTGTGCCATGTGCCAGCCCAAGGAGCAGTTGAAAATCCCTGTTGGTCTCTGGAAAAAAATCTGTTGTTCATCAGATGCTGGGGTGATCTGTCAAATTTCCTTGAGGTTTTCTGAAGGCTGCTTGGTGATGTGCACCTTCTGCTTTTTGCTGTTCCTCCTGCTGGCTTCAGTCAGAGGATCTGGCTTTAGGTGCTGCAGAGCTCCTCAGGGTCTGCTGGGTTTCCTAGAGCTAGGTAGAAGCTAAAGTGGGAGGCTAATTTAATCTTGAAACATTAGTGGATGAGTCCAAGCTGTTCTTCCCACCCCCCTCCCCCTTCTTTTCTCTCCCATGACTTTCCCTACTAGTGTTCCTCTCAGTAGTATAGTGAGGGATATGTAGTAAGACTAACCTGCAATATAGGACTTATCTTACAGTCCTGAAACTGATAGAAGCTGTCAATCAGTAGCCTGATTAAAGGATATCTTCAGTACCTGTTGCCACAGAGCAGAAAATAGTCAATGCTGAACAAACAAAAAAAGTTTTTCAGGTCTACAGAGAGCAAAGTAATAGGGAAAATAGGGATAGAAAATCTGCAGGGAAGGAACTGAAACCTGTAGATGGTGTCTATGCACATATCTGTTACTGCATGCAAAAAGTGCTAGGTATGTCTGTGGTTCTCTTGACTGACCTACAGGATGCGTGGCAGAGATCAGAAAACCTGCTTGGTTATGTATGCTGACTGCTCCCAACTCACACCCACTTTTAATATAAACCACAGCTTCCTTCTGGATATTGGTATCTGTTAAGCAAATGTTTAATGGAAAAAAATGTTAGGAAATCAAATGGGAGAGATGGTGATCCTCAATGTTTCTACGTAATTATTTTAGTGATGAATGTTTGGGGTCCCTTGAGGTGCATAAATGGCATTTAAATGCCAACATGAACCTTAAGAACATGTGAAAACTTGTTCCTGCGTCCAAAACTGATTTCTGAAACTTAATTGTGTTTTATTTTGAGAGTCTTTGGAGAATACCACAATCTCAGAAATATGGATTGGAAAAAAAAAATCCAATCTGGCTGTTGATTAGATCCAAGAAGAAGGATCAATTCATAAGGAAAAAAGTTTTGCATTGGGAAACGCTTCATATCATGTTTGATTTCAAGAACTAGACTGATATAAAAACAGGTAAGGTCTTGCACTGCATCACTGTATAGTGATATGCAACTACTAAGAACAGCTGTAGAAATTCTCTCTGACCTCATGTAAAACATGCCAGTATTTGTTCCTGGGGTATGTTTAACTACAGAAGATAGGCTGGAATAGCTATTTGTCTTGTATCCCTCCCTGGACACTTTTCATTACTAGTGTCCTCTACCTACTGCTTTTCCATCTGGAGACGTGGCCAGTGTAAGTCGATTGCTGCTGTTCTTCCAGGAGGTTGTCACCCCTCTGTTTGGGGGAATGCAGAAATGGCTGGGGCGGTCCATATGTTATCTTGTATCAGGGAATTAGAGCAGGTAGCGCCCTTAGCCTAAGCTGTTGCTGGAGCTGTTACCTTTATCTCCAAGATGGTGTTATGAATTAGCAAGTGCTTGTAGCATCTCGGTGCAAAGCCAGCAGGGTTAGCCTGAATAGCTGGAGTTTTAAACAGAGATGTCTGACATCTCAAAACAGATAAGGAGCCTGTAGAAGTAATAAAAATAGAGGGGTGCAGGGGGGAAGAGGACTGAAGGGGAAGCACTTTTGCCCCACCCAATGCTGCCCTACCAAAGCTGAGGGAAGGCCCATGGAGGCTCAGCAGCAGGGCCAAGTGGCTGGGATGGGGGAAGGCTGTGTTCTGGGACACACAGGTAAAGCTCTCATGGCCCACCACTGCAAATTCTTGTGGTCCATCTCTCAGCAAGGCAGAGGAACTTCCGTTTAACAGCGATACAAGGGCCCTATCCTTGCTTCAAAAGGAAGGCTAGATTGCCCAAGGCATCTGTCTCGTGTCTGTTTTCTGGTGGTTTCTTGTTTGGTTTGGGGGATTTGGTTTTTTTAACAGTGATGCAAGCTAAGTCTGTCTTGCCTTACTAAATTGGTTTACCTCAGAAAGCTGCATCATGGTCTTGTCTTCTGGGAGTTGGGCTTTTTATCCCCCCCAATAAGAATTAACTCCGTAAAGAGAACTGGAAAAAGGTCTCTTTCGTTGCTCTTCATATGAGTTTTAGAAGTAATGGAGTTGTTTTCATAAGGATTCTAGAAAAATTTAAACTATTCTATAGCTTAAGTTCTCTTACAGTGTTCTGTTTTCTTATCTCAGATGCACAAATTACCCTTCTTGGTAGCTTAAGCTGGCTGGCCAAAAGTATTAATGTTAATGATACTTTCCACAAAGCTATGCAGTTGCAAATAGTCTGCGGGGTGTATCTAGTTCAATGAAACAGAGTAGAATTTTTTTTTATTAAACGTTATACATGTATACGTGCATCTAGTAGTAGCTGGAAGCTCATGGATTACCTGACATTTTAACAGAAAGAGGATATTTGCTGGAACTGCCAAATCAAAACAAAACAAGGGTCTGTTAACTAGCTACAGTTTTGTGGCAATTTGAATAAGGCTATGGAAGACCTGACTAAGCATATCAAAGCTTCTAACATCTACAAACTGTGAGTATTTTGGGTGTTAGAGTGGTTTTTTTATTACTCCTGGAAAAAATATATTAATTATCATGGCATTAATATTGCTTTAAAGCAAGACAAGCATGTCCCCTTGTGGCATTAACCTTTGACCCGTGGCAGTTGCCATTGACTACAAAAGATGCTGTGTCTAAAGAGTCCATGAAATATAAGTAAATAAAAGCAAATACTGCTTTGCTAGCACTGCTGGCAGATGTGGAGAGCTCCTTCCTCAGATGTATTTGGCAGGTAGCTAATAGAGAGCACTGACCTGCAGCTTGCATCCAAATCATGGATGGGCATATCTGCCATGGATTCATCTCCCTACTCTTTATCTACATTTAAAACTTTGGGGTTGTAGACAGCATGTGATGGCAATAAGCTCCAAAGCTGATGGTGCACTGAGGGGGAAGAATTATTTTCAGCCTCCTTAATGTCATAAGGTGACCCCTGGTTCTTGTGTTTGAGAAGTTGAGTAGGAAATAGGTATATTGACTGTGGTAGTATTTTGTCAGAGATTAGTAAGATTATTAATATTATGGAAAAGGCATGCAGGGAACCATTAGTGGGAAGTGTTGTATTGTGATAAATTTGTATGGAGATGCTACTCTACAGTATAAAATCTTACCTTCCCATAGCTGTTTTCCTGACAGTAGGCTCAAAATGGATATAAATGATTGCAAGTGTCATCTTTGGCATTTGACCATCTCTGCTATCTAGTGGAGCCACCAGTGAACAATTATTCACAAAGGTACACAGGAACATAATATTGTGGGGATAAACAAGCATTACAAGCTGTTCCTATGGGAAAAACAGCTCTCCTTCTAGACATGGATAGCTGTTCACTGTAGAAGTAGTAGTGTTAGGCCTCAGTCAATTGCATTTGTTTAGTGAAACCCCTTGAAGACTTCTGGCTGAAGGGAAACCATAAACATCTGTATGTTGTGTCCAGGAATGACTTGTCTGCTGGATTTGCTTGTTGCCTGCTGTGACTGAGCTATCCCCTTCCATACTGTGCAGTATGAAGATGGCCCAGGGCTTTGCAAGTAGTGGGAAATGGGGAAGGGCAAGACTGAAAACAGTGGTAAGAACACATGCTTGGAGGCAAATACACCTACTGGACTTAAAAGTGCAGAGGAACTTAAGAAGATAAGCTTTAATTTAGAGAGATTGAATACAGGCTAACACTGTAGGACTTGTGGGGAGGGAAGACTCCACAAGGCATCTTGGGACAGTAGCATTTGGGCTAAACTTAGTCTTCTTGAATATCATTTTAGCTGAAGATTTAAACATAGATGTAAGCAAGCAAAAGAAAGACTGATAGTCCCCAGCAGAAACTTTCCCATGGTAATTTTATAGCCATGACTTTGGGGAACAGGAGTGGAGGTGGTCTGGGAACTACCTTTCTAGTGTGATTTGAGGCTGTCCTAGGTCTAAGGAATAGCACAAAATGGTAGGTGCTTGAAGCCATGCTCAGGAGATAAAGCAAAATTATGAAGGTGGCTTTGAGCAAGAAGTATGGGCTTTGGGGGGGCACGGGACAGTATTTGCTTTTTTTAACTTTCATCTTAAAATTGTGTAGTAAGTAGGAGAAGCCAGTGGTATCCCTCAGTGTTAGGACAACTTCAGGGGTAAATGGATATGTGGATCTACCTAGTAACAAACTTGTTAACTTTTCCTTTAGAGCCTTTGAGAGTATGTGTGGCTCTGGCTGTACAGGAGGTGTGTTTGTCTCTGATCTCCAGGGACGCTCTTTTGAGACCAGTCATGATTGCCAGAGTCTGGAGACAGTAGTCTTCAAGATACTGTGTGCACCCGTCTGTTGGGCTGTTAGGAGAGGCTGATGTACCCTGGTGTAGTTTCTGTTGTTGAATTGCTCTTGATGCCATGGTGATGGGAGCATTACAAGTGTCTGGTTATGTGGCCTGAACTGATATCTGCCCAGAGCTTTAAGAAAGGTTAAGGTTGTATAGCCAGCTCTTGGCTCTCTTCTGCACTAGTTTGGCTTCTGATTGCTTCTGTCTTAACTTGTGTTTGTAGTATGCAGCAGAGGATGGACTTGTACACACAAATGATCCGGCCAGGACAGTGTCCAAAGAATGGATTTGCATTTAAAGGCCCCAGCAGTTAGACTTCCTTAGAGAAGGTAAGGATAATGAACCCCAGGAGATGGGTTTGGGGGTATCATAGTGTTTGCTTCAGATAACCACCACACTCTACATGGTTTTTCATTTGCTGCCCCGGGAACATGGCTACTCTTTGCTATGTCCAGAATGTCAGACTGCAATATGTAAGACCTCGGCTACTAAAAATATCATTTAAAGGATTTTGACTACTCCAGTCTTGTTATGGGCTGCTACTTTGCCTACTTCCCAGGGCTCCAAATGCGTGCTACTTCAAGCTTTAATATCAGTATTGAGAGCCTCCAGAAAGCTCCCCAGAGTCAGTTTTCTCTGAGGAGCAAAGTGCAGAGATTATGTTATTCTCCTAGCAATGCACTAGGATATAGTGTTGGTTAGGCAGAATGAGCTTTCTTAGGTAACTACGGAATCAGATTTCTAAACCTCGTGCTGATGTAAAATTGCAGCAACGAAGTAGACTGTGTTTGTATAACTGGCTGCTACTCTCTTGCTTTTGTAAGCTTTCTGATCAGGCCACTTCAGCCTTTCAGTCTTGGTTTACTTGATTTCCTATATAGGAACAGTCAAAGGGTAAAGTCACCCAGAAAGCATTTGTGCAGAAAAATGCAAGTTGAACTGAAAAGCAGTGTATTGATGGCTGCACAATGTGTTTTATCATGTGCAGTAGTCTTAGAGGAAGATATAGAAATATATTTATGAAAAATGCTTCTGTAATCTCTAGTCTTTTAAAAACACCTAGTGAAAGAAAGATTTCTTTTATGCCCTTTTCTTTCCTCTTTTTCATTCTTCCTCTTCTCTGACACAAAGGCAACTTAGCCCAGGGTGTAATCTACTTCTGGGCAAAATCTTCACCTGCAGCATCACCTTGCTGTGATCTGCTCTAAGAGTCCTGCAAAGTGAAGTACAGCATGTGTAAAAACAAAAGTGACCATCTCAGCTAGCTGGTTAACGAGCCGACTTCTGGCTGGGCTGATAAAGCTAAACTCCATCCCTATAACTAACAGTCTGAGGCCATAGTTAGGTGCTTAGTAGCAATCTGGCTTAAACTGTGCTACATCGCTTCCCATCCACCTGTAGTTGCTTGTTGATGGTGAGCATTGCCATGCAGTGACCTAGGTTGGGAAAGCTGATCCAAGTGGCAGAACCCATGGGCCTTGTCCTTCAGTCTGTTTTCACGCAATCCAGTTTACAGCTTAGTTGTGCGAGTACCTGTGTCAGCTCAGAGATGGGAAGGTAGAAGTGAGCAAAGTGGGCACTGACAGATAGTAATGGCATTGCCATGTTGGAGTTGATTGTAAAACTTCACCTTGAATGCTAAAAGGTCATGTAATATTGAATAAATTCTGGCATACTCTTAGTGAAACACTGTTTTCGCTAACAGAAAATGTCATTGAAATCCTGTGTGTGCAAGGTGAAAACTAAAGATTTGAGATTTTGGAAATTAAAAGATTAAGATTTGGTTTTATCGTGGTGTTCAGTGACCTGCACAATTCTTTCATGCAGATTCCTCTACCCTTTCTGATGTTTTGAACAAACACAGCGAGCCTACATGGAGATTTTGATTATGTTCCCAGTTTTACCACTGCTCAAGCCAATTGTGCTGAAGAAAAATCATCAGAACTCTGGAAATCAGCAGATGGACCTCTAAGTGTTTTAAAGTTAAAGCACAATTTTCAGACACGCGCACACAGACCACTAAGCCCTTCACTGAGAGCACAGGTGCTGAAATCACCCAAGTCCTTGAGGGTTGTTTCTTGATAAAGAAAGTATTAAGCTGCTCTTAGCACAAAATAGTTTAGCCTGAATCTACAAAGTCTGATCTACTGCATTCTTTGAAATAGCAAAAAAGTCTTTTTTACCTAATTTTGCACACAGTTTAAAGTTGTTCTTTTTAAAAAAAAAAAAAGTATTTTAAGACTTCTGATTGTGCATTTGACATTTTTATAAAAAACTTGTTTTCTTGTTTTGTACATATTTGTCTAATCTGTGCAAAAGAAGCCTCTGTAAACTATATACAGGCATGTTTTACACAGTGCAGAAATAATTAGGAATGTGAAATGGATTATCTGAGGAAAAAGTGCTGTAACTTTGTAAAAATATAAGTGTGGGATATTAAATGCTTTGTCTCTGATTCTTATCTTATATGTTCTCCATGTGTACTCAGGTATTTAAATTTTAAATGGTTTAGAGAAGTAGGCATTTTCAAACTTTGATCACATTGTTTAGTCAGAAAATGAGAACTGCAGTTAACCTCTCTCCTGTGATATTGTTTTTATTTTTCCACTTCCTGCTCTACCCACCATGCTTCATGTTTAACAATCTCATATTTAAGAGAAGGAATTGTTATCAGTTGTAAGACCCAGCACCTTGTCTGCTTTAAGGAAGGGTCAAGCAGGGACAGTAGTTTGAATTTGGTCTCTGAACTAGAGTGAATATACTTTGACTGTAAACCAGCACAACAACTGTCACTCATAGCAAAGCATGACATCAGGTGATGTACCTGCTCTTACTTAAATAACTGATGTCTTTTAGCAGTCTATGCTCTCCCTGCCTGCCCTGGGACCGGACTTCTGTTAGTGGTTAGGGCACAGCATCTTTCCATGGCAATTATATTCGTTATTTGCCCTGAACGAAGGGAGGTGGGGGAAAACAAACCCTGAAATAAAGAGATTTATGAGGCTGACAGTTGCAGATGGGATGGGTTCTCTGGCATGTTCAAAATAAATATTACAGAACTGAGGATTGCAAGCTGATCTGTTCCTAAAATTGGCCACAAGCAACTCTTCTCTGCTGCAAGTTAGAAACTATCTTCCAAGTGAAAAAGTTGCTGCCAAACAAGAGAAGGTATTTGGCAAACAGGCCTGTCTCATGATTTAAAACCACATAAATCCACAAAAATGTGTTTGGTTATACTTCTGGAGGTTGACATGGGAAAGGATTTATCTTACGGACTCTTCCTTGCTGGTCTAGCTTCTGGAAAGCACAGCTGGGCTGCTACCATCCCAAAGCCCAGAGGCAGGCACTCAGAGCTGTGTATGAGCTTTAGTGCAAGACTCTAAAACACGTCGATGGTCCAGGGTAGAGACCCTGGGAGCTGGGACCTGTGTCTGCTGGAGAGGCTGAGCTCAGTATCAGGTTCTGCTTTGTTTGTTCTCCCAGATGTATCTTTTATGCCAAAGGGCTGCACCTTTGCGCTCCATCATTTGTGTATTCTCTTAAGAAGAAAACAGGCTTTTGCAACATTGCAGCCTGGGAAGGGCCTCGGTCCACCTTGTAACCAACGGCTGCATGAGGGAAATCTGTCACCTCTGTGGTTGTTAGACTTGGGGGGGCTGTGGGGGGACTGCACAGGCGATGTCTAGTTTGGGTCCCCAGCAGCTTTGGAGCCTGTTTTGCTTTCTGTTCTTCCCTGCCTTTTCACCAAACTCAGCAGAAAGAATAGCAAAATGTTAGGACGTAACTCATCCTGTGGTTCCTGGGAGGCCCTTGGGAAACGTCAACAATTAAGACAGAGTTCCTGCAAAGCACTCTGGCTATGGGGTGCTTATGTTCCCCCTAGAGCAGTATTTAGTTACTATGACACCAAATCCACAACAGTGCCTTGGTATCTCTGAAGGGAAGGAAAAAAAAAAAGGGGGGGGGGAGTAGAAAAACTGTTCCAGACAAGGCAAGTGATAATGGAAATGAGGCTAATTAATTCCCCCCACCCCTTTCATTTTTTTTCCTTTTTTCTTTGCTCTTCTCTTTCCTGTGTGCCATCCTCCCGCAATTACTATGGCCATAGTAATCTAGATTTCTATTTTCTTCTGGCAAACTTCACACTGTTACAGGCTGAAGTATTTGACAGAGCATTCTTTTAAATCACTGTCTGTAAACATGAGTATATTGAACAGGATTAATTGATGCAAAATATTTTTAAATGGTATTTCCAACTTTTCCTTCTGAGAAGATGGTTGGGTCTTTAATTTTGGAGCACGATTATAAATTAATAGTTATGCAGGTAGAAAATTAGCCTATATAAGTCACTTTGGGTGTGATGGTGGAATAGAGTCTTTGCATATTAACTGCACAGGAATATCCCAACTGAGCAAATACAGATAGGGAATGAGTGGATGGGAAGCAGTAGGGCAGAAAAGGTTTGGAAAAATAAACCACAAACTGAATGCAACGATAATTAAATGCTTTTGAAAAGCAAAGGCAAACATCACGTTGGGTTGCACAAATGGGCCTTTTGTTTGGGACGTCCTTGAAGTTTTCTGAGTCTTCTGTACAGTGCTGGTAAAACTTTAGCAAAAAGTTACGGCCAACAATTGGCACAAAAATTGCAGAAAGATGTGGACCAACTGCAGAGTGAACAGAAGGGATGTGAAAACAGCTCCCAAGGGCCTGCTGAAGGCATTGGGATTGCTTAGTTTGGTGAAAAGGAGGCTGAGGTATGAGAACAGTATATTGAAAAATATGGCTATGAAGAGAGAATGAATAAATTCTTCCCATTGTGGATGGGACCAGGAGAGAGGGATGGAGTTACAGGCAGGGATTAAGGGAGGCATCGGAACAACCTTCTCATACCAGCAGTAGTTAAGTACTCATCTGGACTGCCTGGGGAGGCTGCTGAGTCTCCACCCTGCTAACCTTTTGGGACTGGTTGGCCAAGCACCCATCAGAGATGGCACTGGTATAGCTGATCCCACTGCCGGGTGTCAATGTGGACAAGATGTCCTCTTCAGGTCCCTGCCAGCCTTGTTTTCTACGATGACACCACTTTCTTCTTAGGACCCTGGCCTCAGATTTTATGAAGTTAGATCATATATATTAGGAAGTGCATCCGAGCTGAGTTTTGGGTTACTTTTCACAATTTTTCTTTCATGTTTGGGATTCTTTGGGTTCTATTTATTAAGTTCAGAACTGAATCCTTTATATTCTTTTTCAATAAGTCTGTTTTAATTGATTACAACATTAAATTTCGTTTAACCTAAAGCTGAGTAGTGTACCATTCCTCCATTATAATGGTTTTATGTTCTAGAAATCAAACTAGAAATGAAGCGATTCCTACAAAAGAGGAAAATGTGTATATTCAGTTTTCTTCTTGCAAGATTAATTGGGAAATCTCACAGCTTTGATATCTCTGAATATCTCAGTTAGGCAGGTTCTCAGCTGGGGGCAATTTTATTTATTTAAGCAGGAAAGCCTGAGACTCCATCAGTAAAGATGAAAGTCCAGTTCTACAATGTAACTTTCTCTGAGGCTAAGATTATTGATTGAACTGGAGATGTGAATCTACCACTTATGTATTCAGATCTGTAAATAATACGTACTATGAAGGCAATAACTGGAATTAATCTGAAAAAAGATTGTAAAAATATATATTATACTTTCATAAAGACTATATTTATTGTGGAGGAAATTCACCTTCTGAACTACACTCTTAGTAAAACCAGGTTTTAAATCTAATGGCTTTATATGTTAAAAAAAAAATCTAATCTGTGGAAGCATATTATACCTCCCACTAGCCTGGATAACCTAAGGAATGACAACCCTGTGTACCCTGATGGTAAAAGTGTGCCCAGTATTCAGGCTGCTACAATTTTGTCCTGTTTCTTTTTTTTTTTTTTTTAACTGAGTCTCAGCAGCATGTTGTCTTGTATTTTAAAACTCCCAAATTAAAAATCTAAAACTGACTATTTATATACTTTATGTAGTTTTTGTAAGACCTTAATGTTAAAGATTATTTTAAATAAGCTTTGGTCTAACACTTAGGTTATTTTGTGGTCAGTATGCCAGCCTGCATGGCATGAGGTTACACAGTTTAACTAGGAACACTGCAATCTTTTTAAATGGTTTTAAACCAAGAAAAAATAATAAGAATTCTATCACAATTTGTTTACTATGAAAATAATGCCCCACATTTAGGGTAGGATTTTTTTAAGCCTAAAGGAGTTCCTAAAAATTCCACCCTTAAATTTTTATTTTTCTATTTGCACTTTTGCAAGATGAGGGATAATCTCACTATAACATCTTGCAATGGCAAAAGCTGTAAGTGGGTGTTGGGAAAGGCTGGTTTCCACACTCCCCACGGGCAGCTATAGAGAGCTCGGTGCTCTTTTATTTTTGCCAGGTCTGAAACTTCTCATCCCAAATTTCCTACCATGCATCCTGAGCCATGAAAACCAAACAATTTTTAAACTATCCAATACTTTAAATCTTTAATTATATTTTAGTCTGTGGGTTTTGGTTGTTTTCTTTTCCAAGATTGCAAGCTGAAAATAAATATACATCGATTAAAGTAACTTGCAAAGGAGTACCCCAAGTCTGTGAACACAAAGTAGTTTTAACCCGTAATTAGTAACTTGCCAACCAAAGCTGTGTATGTTCTGGTGTCTGAACTGCAGCAGTGCCATTCTCTAAGGAGACATCATTCGTCAGGGTGCTTTTATCACCGCTGACAGCCTTGAACACTAGGACTGCTGTACTTCGGGATCTTACAAGTGCTGAGACCCTAAAAGCAATGCTGCCAGAAAGCAGCACATTGCAATGAAAAATGCAATCAATGCCTGCACTGCCTTTTTTTTTTTTTCCCCCCAATAGTTTAACACTTTCAGCAAGGGACCTTGTTAAAATGCAGAGCTGGTGGAAACTGGCCACAAGAATGAGAAGAGGGGGAAGACCCTAACACCCGCCCTGTAATGAAGCGCTCCAGGGTGGGTTGAGCGTGAGGATGCCCTTTCCCACTCTGCAACCCACTTCCCTGAGTAAGGACTTTCTGCCTTTTTTGCATGCTCCCACCTATCTCTATCGACCCTGCTCTTTCTCCGAGGTCACCTCCTTGGCCCCTCTGGAGCTGCGGAGGGAGTAGAGCCAGGCTGTGCCCCTCAGGGGGGGAGAAGGGCTGGCAGAGGGGCAGTGCTGGAGGGGAGGGAAGGGGGCAACAGGCACGGTGCAGAGACCCAAAGCACCGGGAATCCCACGCGAGTGCTGCGGGTGCTCCCCAGCATCCCCCGTCCAGCCCCCATCCCTCTCCGGTCCCGTGCCTCAGGGAAGGAGCCCGTGTGTTTGCCGGCCTTGCCGCCACCTCAAAGCAACCGGTTATTTCAGTGTGTGCTCAGATGTCATGTTCGGCTCGTGGATCCACACGGACCTCTTTTTTGTTGTTGTTTAATCATTAATCACTTGAATGGAGATGTAAACAGCCGCTCTGATCTGCATCCTCTCCCGCACAGGGAGCCAAGGTTCCTTTTACACACCGCAGGTCAACGATGGGCTACTTGGCAAACAAGCCTGGGCAGTCAGAGCGAGCGTAAGCGAGATGAGCTTGCTTTCGTCTACCTTTGCCACCTCTGCCCTGTGTGGTTTGAGAAGCCGATGGAAGGTCATGCTGTGCTAAATTGGAAACAAAGAAAAAAAACTTGTTTTCATGGTGTAAATGGAGCGTGGTGATAAAAAATGTTCTCCTGTGGCTCTTGCATGGTCCGTGGCTGTTACTTGGCTTAGTACCTGCATCTCCCCAGGGGATGTGTAATCCTGGTCTGCTGTGGGAGCTCCTGTGATGAGACACTTCAGTAATGGAGTCAGAGCAAACCCTGCTGAAAGGACACATGGCCAAAGCACTGGCTACAGAACTGAGCTGGAAAACAGCTGAGAAAGCACCATGGCCACGCTTAGAAAAGTTATTAAATACCAACCCCACTGCTTCATTTACTGCTGTGACAAATATGGCTGCACGCGTCAGCCTGGCTGGGCTTGAGCAAGAGGACCGATTGAGTGGCCGTAAGTGAGCAAGGAGCCCACATGAACCCCAGTAAACCATACCCTGACTGTCTCTGCCTATGAGATGTCTGAAACACAGAAATATCATACCCAAGAAGGGCCTGGAGACCCAAACTTTGGGGTTTTTTCCAACCCTATCACTCCAGTTAATGAAAGATATCACCTCTGCCTGCAAGGTATGCCCCCATTTGCATCCTGGGGCCCTGATTTCATAGTATGAGAGCAACCCCATCCAAAAATCCCTTCTTCCTCCCCAGCCGTGCTTGCACCCAGGCCTGTGCCACCGCACGCCACGTTGGGTCCTGGGCACAGCTCTGAAGGCCCAAGGGCATTCTTGGGCATAGAGAAGGAACGGAGACCTTTAACCATTGTAATAGTTCCCTATCACTGATCACAGTTTGGAGCTGGATCAACAGCGGTGGCCACGCAGCCCAAGGGAAGCCCCACTGCAGAGCCAGGAACGAGCAAGGAGTGGAAGTAGCACCACCATCAACACTGGACTGTCATTAGAGCATCACAGCATCCCAGGCAACGAAACAGCCTGAAAAGACCCAGGGAACATTTAGGGAAGGCCAGCTAGAGGCACGGCACTCCGCTCTCACCCTGATGATAGCGCTAGCACATCGAATTGCCCCACACTCGAGGCTTCCCATGATGGGCAAAGCTTATCCCACCCGGTCTCTTCGCCCCACAGAAGAGAAACCAAATGCAGGAGTGGTTTGGACCACAAAGGCTACGAACCTTGTCTACCCCAGCAATTGACAACTAATCTCGTACTGATTTTTGAGCCTGACTGGTGGTAAAAGAGTGGTCCCGGGCTCACCACACTCATGGAGCCTGGGGTGGGAGTGCAGAGGCCTTGCTGTGAATTACTGCTGGAGTTTGGGGAGGGGGTTTGGGCAGGGGCTGAGGCTGTGCCAGCCCTGCTGCAGCCAGATCCCCGAGGAGGAGGGAGGGGAGTCCTCTCTCACACACAGCTGCAGTCACATTTAGCAGCAAGAGCCCTCCGTGACAGCACAGGAATGAAATAAGAACACACAGAAATGAGCACAGAGAAAATTAAAGATGGCCTAGATTAATCAGCAAGCCTGGTTTGCTTTTTTGGAGAGCTGTTACACGTTGGTGCCTGTAGAGAGAATCCATCACTGTATAATGAAGCATTGGCAGCAAAAATGGGATTTTGAGCATGCTTGCGCTGTGATCTCTAATGTCAAACCCCAATGCCCTGTGTGCATCCATGCAGGTGGGCAGTTGCATGGGCTGCTGTGATCCAGGGGCTGCTGTGCTTCAGTCCTGGCACAGCAGCGCTGTCTGCATGTCCCTCTGCCCACTCTTCTGGTCGCCAGGAACCAGGGGAAGCTCCCCTGGCCCTGCTTTGCTTCCAGTCTCAGCCCCTACATCAAAGCTAGGGTGAAGTTATAGAGGAAGGTGCCGGCCCTGCGAGTCCCCCAGCCGCCAGCTGAGCCAGCTTTCGGCAGGCAGGGGCTAGCACATGCACGCCGCCTGAAATGGCACAGCAGTGCTTCGCCTGCATTTCTTAGGAGACTGGTGTGTAACTTGGGGTGCAAGATACATGCCAAACGAAGAACAAAGCAGCCCATTTATTAAAAAGTTTCAGCCCGTGCAAATCTGCCTGCAGGGTGGAGAGGGAAAGGATGTTGCATGGAATAAATGCCTCTTAAAAGTGATCGTACGTAAGCACAAAGTTATGGAGTGACAACATTTCTAGAGCATCCTGCTGCTCGGGAGCCATTCCTGGTTAAAAGACCCTTGTCACTGCTCTAGTTCAGATAGTAGATGAGCTATTTTTACTAACCAGCATCTCAGATGGAAAATACGGTCACAACCAGATGGAAAGAGCTAGTAAGATAGAGCTGATAGATGGGCTTTAACACTTGAATCTTTTTCAGACAGCAACTGCAAAAATAGTATGCTGGAATCACACATTCATTATTTCTCTCTGACTTCAGATAAAAAAGCACCCTGTGTTGGAGGAGACTGCACCCCAAGTTTCAAACCCAGCCTGGTCTCCAAGTCTCAGGTAGGCTGGGTCTCCTTTCCGTTCACCGTCACCAATTGCTGCTGCTCTGCAGGTTCAGTAACACCCTCGCTGGCACCTGGTGAAGGCTTCCAACTGTGCGGGTACCCTGGAGTACGGCTGTGCAACCCCCGGAGCTCACAGACTGCAGGGGCCTGTGGTCAGCAACACTGCTGGGGCAACGCACAAGGTTGCTATGTGTCCCCCACCCACCCACAAGCAGGATCAAAAAAGTATAACAAAGTTAAAAAGAATAAAAAATGACAAGGTAAAAATGAATAATGAGAATGTGCCACTGGGTGCTATGGTTAGCTGTACGTACGCCACAGGGCAATAACAGCATATTTGAGGTCATTACGCAGATCTTCATTCTTTGTGACAAGAGCAAAACAGTGTTTGGGAAGAGCTGGGGGGCTCTGGCATGGCCACCCCATCTCCACGGGCAGCAGCCCACGGGGCAGAGCTGAGCCGTCCACCCAGCACTGCGTGGCAAATGCAAAAAACTACTTGGAAACAAGCTCTTGGCCACAATGGGTTTGGAAATAAATGCCGCTTCTGGTCTATTGTGCAGGTGATTTTTTCTCCCCCTCCCAACTCGTTATAAAACCTGTGAGCTGTGACCAGCTTTCTGGATGCTACAGGCGAGTAATTCTCCTATCGAAACGTTCTGGCTGCGGTACGGCGAGACCTGGCATTGCCTTCACCAGCTGAGGCCACGGCCACAGAGCACGCTTTCCAGCCTGGGAAGATGGAGGCTGGTAGGTGGAAATAAAAAAAGGCAGCGTCTTCCAAATCTGTCCCTGTATGTGCTCTGGGATAAATGTATAGCAGCTGAACCAACTGGAGGGAAGGAAAATTCTGGTTTAATTAAATGAACAGACTGAGCAACCAGATGCTTGAATAAAGAATAAAGAAGAGCTGCCGCTTGTCCAGGAGAGAACTTTGGGGCTGGGGGCTGGTTCGCAGACAGGCCGCTCTCTCCTGCTCCTGCCCTTGGGGAAAGCACTGCATTGTCCCTTTGCATGTAGGTGACATCAGTGGTGATCATACACTTGCATGGGAGGGGAAACCAAGCTCCCCTTGATGGCAGACGCTGGCTCTCCCCGCAGTGCACACCAGGATCACCTGACAAATCCCGTACGGGTGATGCACAACACGCTTTGGGTACTGACAGATTTACAGAAAGCTGCTTAGGGTGGAAGGCAGCTGCACGGAGGCTGTATGAGGCACTTGCACATCCTTATTTCACTGTGTTCAACTCAACTGAACTAATAAGACGAAAGGCAATTTAAAAGCGCCTTGCAGATTACCTTGTCCAAGAGCTTCTTAAAAGCTCACACAATGAAAGTGCATTTGAGCTAAAAATATGGCATCAGTCATGACAGTATATAATAGCTATAATGTTTAACCTAGGAGGAATCAGCTCTGTTAAGCGTATCACTTTACAACTGCTGGCACCTGGGAATAGCGTCTGTGTTTCTGGGTCAGTCTTTCAGATCCCAGTTTGTCAGACCAAAAGGGACTGAACCTCTTCTACCTAAAATGTAACAGCCCTCTGTACTGTGCACTTTAGTAAATCCAATGGCCAGCAACAGTGCAACAAAAATCATGCGGGCAGCTGGTGAGGTAGTTGATGCCTGTGATTTAATCCATCCCGCAATCAGTCTCAGGCACCCCATTTCAATGCAATTTGTGTGCTATGGAAGCATTTCTGCTGCTGAGTTACTTCTGTTGTTTCAAGCCTGGTGGTGGTCACAGCCCCCCCGCCCCATCCTGCAGAGCTTCCCCCAGTCCCACTCTCTGGAGGCTCTATGAGAGTGGAGTCTGAGCAACCCCTGGGCTCAGGGGACCTGAGTTTCACCTTATGCTTTGCTAGCCAAGTCGTCTGACTTCTCTTGGTTTTAGCACAAGATGGCTAATGAGCATTATCTGTAAGCAAGGGAAAGTACAAACAGCTTTTATCTCCACGAAGCCAGGCAGTGTGTCCCCCCACCGGCTTGGAGTCAACCGCATCTATCTAAGTGGTTAAAAAGTACCAGCCCCTTATCTGCAAAACCTCTTGCAACAGAGAGACCTGAAATATCCTGTTTTCTGGCTCTCAAGACAAAGACCGAGGCTTAGGTCTGCACTTCAAAGTTTCATTTTGCCAATCGGGAGTTTGCAGGGCTTGGTGCTTACCAATGCCAGCCAAACAGCCACACCAGTGGGACTGCTGTTATCACAAAAGTGAAACCTATTTAAACTGCCATCCTGCTATCAAGTATCCCAGTCCCGATACAGCCAAGGAGAAGCAGGTAGTCAGTTCAAGGGTTAGCTCTGTTTGCTTGATAAATATTGATGGTGTGGAGCAAGGAGTACTGCAACGCTGCAAAAGGTCCTTAAAAATGTTCAGAGGATGAAAATTGCCGGCACTGTTGTGATTTTGAAGCTCAAATAATAAATGATTCAACAACTGTACAGTTACCATGGGGATGAATTCTCATTGAGCCTAAAATTACCAAGCTGCTGACAAGGACCTATTTTTAGTATCAGCAGATGTGTATCTTTAAAAACATCAGCACAAACCTACTACTGTGTGTTTGTGTATGCATGCCTGCTTGCCTGTAACTGAGTTTTCTGATGCTAATAACAAAAGCAAAAATAAGTAAATGTCTGATCGCTGCAACCGACAATGCAGCAATTTAGGGTGAGGGTGATAAGTGGAAGTTGCAATTAATACCTGATAAATAAAGCATGCAAAGTGGCCAGATTGCCAGTATGTAACTGAACTAGTAAGCAGAGCCCTATCATTACTGTCAGCTAATGTGCTATAGTAATGGACTGTCTATTTTTGGTGTCTGTGAGTATCTAATGGGAAGCGCCCGTCTGCACTGTCACAGCCCCGCAGCATGAGAAAACGGAGGCTCAAAGCTGACATGAGCTGCTGGCACAGATCCTGAATCTCTGCACTCAAAGATTGAGTTTGTCAGCGCTCTCCCTCTATTTCACACTTGAGGGAGGTGCAAGGATAACCCCCCCAAGAAAGCACACAGATTAGGCAAGGTGTTAATGCATCCCCAGCAATGACATAACGGCAGCTGGTATCAGTGCCAAGTCGTGGAGTGCTTGCTAACCACCGACCAACTCAACCCATCCATGCTGACTCACCACACCGTCAGCAATGCAAATAGTGCCGCCAATTTAAGAAAGGTTAAGGCCCCTGCACCGCTGACTTTGACTGGGTTTTTCTCGTTAACTCTAACAGGACAGGCTGGAGACCTGCCTTTTTTTTACTGCCTAATTTTGCTGAGGGAGAGGCCAGAGGGTGGCTATTATGACATCTCATTTGGTGATAAAAGGATCGGTTTGTTTTTGCCAAACACGTAGCCGGATAGACATATCTCTGCTCGCCTCTTGGCATGCCAGTGCAGTACATATACATGCAAACGGAGTTTGCTAGCAAACCAGCCAAGCAAAAATCAAAAGCAGTACATTACAGCCGGGTAGCATAATAGGGCATTACAGGAGACAGTTCAGCAGTTTTGTTCAAAAACCAAACAAGCTCTTCAAGTTTCTGAAAGGCAGGGATGGAGACAACGGCGAGGACTGCAGTGGTTCATAGCAGGCAGTAGTGCTCCCCGCCTGCACTGCCGCGTGAGGCGCCGGTCATGCCTCCCACAGAGAGCAATGGGGAAAATAATGGCTTTTCAGATAAGAGAGAGAAGAAGTAAGGATCAAGAAAAGCCCTTGTGCCGAGATTTGAAAAAAAAAACTGTGAATGATCTTCTATCCCGGAGTAAACTATGTAAAGGAGCCTGATTAAACCATCCATCATTTCCCATTTTTGATATTTAATTAGGAAAGAACAGTTAGTTCCTCAGAGTTGGCTTTTTGAGATGTGTTGGCCATATACGCGCTGCTTTTGGAGCGTACGTGCCTCTGTTACAAATGTCTGACTCTGCTAAGAAATACCATAGTGTTCTGCCACTGTAGAAACACCCCCCCCACCCCCCCCCTTTTTTTTAATAATTGATCTTGTATAATTTGGGGCTTGGGGGTGTTTTGTTTGACTTCGAAGAGGCTGTCCCTGTGGAAGCCAGCCAACCAATATTCCAGGTGAGGTTTAGAGATGCTCTCCTTCAGAAAGACTGAACAACTTGGCCACGCTACTGAAGATTAAACTGAGAGCTTCGGGAGATCTGGATAGCTGAGCTGCCAGGGCTGGCCCTGCCCTGTTAAGATCATACATGTGGGCTCTCATCTGAATTTCCTAATGCCCTTGCTAAAAGAAGAATAGGGTAGTATGCACTGGAGACCAGACACGTATGGAGCACACAGACATATCTGAGAGGAGGTCTCAGGCTTGTGCCTTATCTGAAGCAAAGGACGTGAATTTAATTCTGTAGCAAACAGAAACTTGATGTCAAATTCAATTTTCAGTTTGAACAATCAAAATTGGGGGTTTTTTGTTGTCTGGGCACAGTGATCTGAAACCCCGACCCTGGGCACTGGACTAGAACATTTTCTGAGAAGTCACTGGTTCACAGCAAACTGCTTCCTGATAAGGAGGGTGTTGTCAGCTCTTGTCGAGTCCCAAGGCACTAGGTTTGCTGAGACAAGCACTGCCATTATGAACACAATCCTCAGAGCACAAAAAGTGGGGCCTGTCAAATCTGGGAAAGGGCTTTTTTTCTTGCTCTCTTAGGAAGAACCCTTACCCTTGGGCACACATTAACATTGCACTGGTTTGTTCCCTCTCGAGTCCAAAGATAACAACGGATGATCCAGATGTGAGCTGTGGGGGGAAAGTAAGAATGCCTGAGCCACAAGGATGACATCTGGTTCTTTCTGTCTGCCCTTCCCAGTGCTGGAGGAAAAGGTGCACGTGTCTGCCTGAGCAGTATCAGCTGAGCAGCAGATGTCCTCCCTGTTGTAGATGAGCAATTGGTGGCTGGGGAAAGGCTGTTACTGCTTTTGAGCCCTCACAGATCTCAGTGAGATAGGGCAGAATCTAGATCTAGAAGAAACCGAGGAGAATGGTCTTGTCAACAATAGAACCCTAAATGAGAGTAGTACTCAGGGTGAATCAGGGTGAATGAAACTACAGCAGGAAAAAGTCTTGAAATTACACACTTGTAATTACATTCATGTAGCCCGTAGTCCTTATTCCTAGCTGCACTGGGTGAATTCCATGCGCTGCATTAGAACAGAATATTTTGTTGCAAGTGGATGTGCCAACCTTGTAGGATTGTAGGATCATTCAGGTCAGAAGGATCTCAAGAGGTGTCTATTCCAACTGCCTGTCCAAAGCAGGGACAACTCTGAGGTTAGACCACGTTGCTCAGCATTTTATCCAGTCTGATCTTAAAAAATGCCAAGGATGGAGACTGCAACCTCTGGGCAACCTGTTCCAATGCCTGACTGTCCTCATGGGGAAGAGGTTTGTCCTTATATCCAGGACATAAGGATGTGCCTCAGAAACATCATCAAACACAGTGAGAGTGTTAATAAGTGAGTAACAGCAGTTATTCAAGAGAAGCTGTTGATGCCAGGATCACCCAGGGCCACGAATCTCAGCCGTGAGACTCTCAGTACAATGTGTAGAACTGCAAAGGTGGCCCATGCTGACAACGTAAGTGCTGAGGTTTTTGGTATTGACAAAGGTTTTGTCATCATTGCTAAACATACAGTCAGAAGAAATGCAAGACAATAATAGACACCATTTGTACTTAATTTTGCTCACTGTGATATGGGTTAAAGCGCAGCAGCAACTAACTTAAACACAAAAAAGGTAACTCGAAGAGTAAGGTGTAACTGCTACAACTTCACTGCTTTCAAAATCACAAGCTTTGCAATAACCAAGGAGGCAACAACCAGACAGGTTCTGTCTTAAAGCCACAACTATGGAAATAAGACTTGGGCAGTGCTGTATTTCCCCTTCTCTCAAGGGCAGATGGAGGAGGCTGAGGCTTCTATGTGCAGCATTAGACAAAAGATTCAGATCTCAAGTGCTGGGGTGTTGAGGAGTACCAATGCAGAAAAAAATATGGTCAAGCCCCCAGATTATGTCTGTCCTACCAGTGCAAATGCATAGTGCTGGAGGCAATCAGTGACAGGAAAAAGGCAAAATCCCAGTGTATTGGGTTTGCATGGCAAGGTTTTGGTAGCGGGGCGGTACAGGGGTGGCTTCTGTGAGAAGCTGCTAGAAGCTTCCCCCATGTCCGACAGAGCCAATACCAGCCGGCTCCAAGACAGACCCGCTGCTGGCCAAGGCCGAGCCCATCAGCGATGGTGGTAGTGCCTCTGGGAGAACAGATTGAAGAAAGGAAAAAAGTTGCTGGGGCACAGAAACTGCAGCTGGAGAGAGGAGTAAGAACATGTGAAAGAAACAACCCTGCAGACCCCCAGGTCAGTGCAGAAGGAGGGGGAGGAGATGCTCCAGGCGCCGGAGCAGAGATTCCCCTGCAGCCTCTGGTGAAGACCATGGTGAGGCAGGCTGTCCCCCTGCAGCCCATGGAGGTCCACGGTGGAGCAGATATCCACCTGCAGCCCGTGGAGGACCCCAAGCCGGAGCAGGTGGATGCCCAAAGGAGGCTGTGACCCCATGGGAAGCCACGCTGGAGCAGGCTCCAGGCAGGACCTGTGGACCCGTGGAGAGAGGAGCCCACAGAGCAGGTTTTCTGGCAGGACTTGTGACCCCATGGAAGGGACCCACACTGGAGCAGTCTGTGCCTGAAGGACTGTACCCTGTGGAAGGGACCCATGCTGGAGCAGTTCGTGAAGAACTGCAGCCCGTGGGAAGGACCCACATTGGAGAAGTTCATGAAGGACTGTGTCCTGTGGGAGGTACCCCATGGTGGAGCAGGGGAAGAGTGAGAAGTCCTGCCCCTGAGGAGGAAGGAGCGGCAGAGACAATGTGTGACAAACTGACCCCAACCCTCATTCCCCGTCCCCCTGCACCGCTGCAGGGGAGGAGGTAGAGAATTTGGGAACAAAGTTAAGCCCATGAAGAAGGGAGGGGTGGGGGGAATGTCTTTTAAGATTTGGTTTTATTTCTCATTACCCTACTCTGATTTGATTGGTAATAAATTACATTAATTTCCCCAAGTTAAGTCTGTTTTTTGGCTGTGACACTAACTGGTGAATGATCTCTCCCTGTCCTTATCTCGACCCACGAGCCCTTTGTTATATTTTCTCTCCCCTGTCCAGCTGAGGGGGGGAGTGGTAGAGTGGCTGCGTGGTGCTTAGCTGCTGGCTGGGGTTCAACCCCGACACCCAGTGAGACCAAGGCAGGTGCTGAAGCCAAGAGTGCGCCAGAACAGAAGGAAGAGCTGGGTCAGTGCTGCCCACATGACAGACAGTCAGGGGAAGCTGCTTGAGTCTGTCTTAGTTTTCTCTGCTGTGCTACTGTTTTTCCTCATCAGGAAGCTTGTTTCTACCTACAGTTCTCCAGGTGGGTCTCTACCAGTCTTCCCTCTCATGTTGGGGCTCCATAATCTGCTCTCAGAGCTTTAGTAATTGCCCTCTCCAGGAGTTAGTTAGTAAGAGGAATTGAGGCTTATGCACACTTCTGGGTTTCAGTGCCGGTCCTTTGGGCTAGAGTGTCTGAAACCACTTTTTCCCCAGAGTTCTTCAAATCCTTGTGTGGGTTCAGATTTCACCTCTTTGGGGAGTGTTTTCTATTGCTTATCTTCTGCTTCACTTCGTGGTCAGCTCCAACATTTCCTGAGGAGTCTCTTCTTATGGACCCCGACTTCCAGTCCCACACCCCTCTCTGGAGGCAGCTTCCTCAGGCAACATCCATTCCTGCTGTTTCATCGTCAGCCCTCAGCTTTACACCCAGCAGCCAAGGCAGCCACCAGGCATGTCTGACAGGCTGGCCAGGCTCTCTGCTTCTCACAGAGGGAACCTTGCTCCCCTGACCACCTCGACCACCGCCCTCTGCAGAAGCCAGCTTTGCATCCAAGCATACACGGGCCAACTGACCACAGCAGGTCAGGTCCCCTGGCTCTGAAAGTGCTGGACCACACATACCATCATGCACAGCTATCAAGAAAATCAACTGTAACCATGGCTAAAGCTCCAAAACCCAGCAGTATGGAAGGGATAGTAAGGTACATAACCAAGAGGGAGCCAAACTACCAGACACCAGGATAAGAACTGCTGGGGCTCTTCCACCATGGAGCAGCTGGTAGGAAGCAGCTGACCAGCATCCAAGATACTGAGCTACCTAGAGCTCAGGTCTTTCTTACCCAGTATGACAATCCCTAGAGTTTTAAGATTTAATTATGTGGGACTGTCATTTATGACAGGTCACTTTTGGTGTCAATCCATTCATCTCCTCTGCTGAGTCACAGGAGTTCAAATAAATTGGACTGCACTACTTGCGAAGTTGAAATCACCCACTGAAAATCTTTGCTCTTTTTATTTAGTTTTAACATTCAAGTTAACTTCCCCTCTCCAATTTAAAACTTTCTGAAGTTTATGGACTTAAAAGTAGTGCCTCCTGGATAACACAATTTCAACTTCTAGGTATCTGTGCTTGTTGTACTTAAAGTTGAAGATCAGTTTGTAGTATTATTTCCCCAAGCAAGTACAATCTGAAACCATTAAATATTTTTCACAATTAGATTTTGAGCTGAATTTTTCTTTTCTTTTTTTTTTATCTCCTAACCCTGAAGGAAAACTTTTCTGACTTTAGAAGATATGAGAAAAATCTCCACTCTTGCGAATGAGAAAAACATTGCAACCACATTTAAAAATACTGAAGCCAAAAGACTTGAGACTTTTAATAATAGAGAAGTTAAAGCCATTACGATCATAAGGCAGATCTGTATTGTGCTGGCTGCAAACTTTAAGTCACTCCTGCATGAAGACGTCCTTGAAAGAGTTATTCAGCATAAATATATACCTGACAATAAGAATTTTTGTTTTGTTTAGGAGGAAGCAGGTGAACCAAAACCCATTTGAAATTCTATTTCTTACAATAATTTGGTAGTTCTGATAGGGTCTGATCTGCTTTTACTAAGATAAGACCTGTTCAGGAGCAGCTATCAAGGCAATGCACGCACAGGACATATGCAGTATTGCACTAAAAATACATTTGCCTTAACTTTGACAATGAGACAAAAAGCACAATGGTATTCTTCCATAATGTTTGCTGTATACTAAATTTTTTCCTAAAAAATTAATTTTAAAGCTAATTAATAGCACATGTCCTTTGTGTAGGACTATCTTTTATTCTCAGTGTCAATAAAACATTTGATCCTGTGCACTACTGTTTCAGCAACTCACATTTGACCCCATGCTTGTGTGTGCACCTACACAGCACCCATGCTATCCAGGTTTGCTTTTTAGCCCCAGAACATCTCTGTCTTACCACAGGAGAACAGGGTCAACACAAACCAAATGTGCTGTGAAAGGGTCTCCAGCAAAATAATGGGAAAAGTGAAAAATGGGGCTGCGGATCACTCCCAGATCCCTACTGAGGTAGGCAATTTGACTTTCAGAGGTGCTTGACTTCTGTTGCCTCTCTTAAAAGGAAAAAAAAAGGGGGGAGAAGAACAGATCTATACAGATGCAGAGGTGGGAACTTCTGTCTCTTATTTGCTTTCTGCTACCAGTCTGGCACACTCCAGGCTGACATACTCCTTTTTTATGGGAATAAGATTTCCGTGTCCTGTGGCCCAGGATCCAGCCACTGTTGAGGACATTGCTGAAAGTGGCCGAGAAGTTTGTATTGGAGGCTTTGGAGGAAAGCAGCTGTCAAAGCAGCCTGGTGGAAGCTAACAGAAGAGAGGAGCAGCAAGATGAAAAATATAAGTATCTGCTTTTTTACCTTCCAAAATGATGTACAGATGAGATATCACATCGGTGGGGCATACCTGTGCACTGACTGACAGCTACGTATTGCCAGAATAGCAACTGCCAATGCTGCCTGCTAACAACAGGAGAGGATTAGATACCCCCTCATTTTCCATCTTTCAGGAGAAGCTGGGGATGTATGTACACACATCCAGTCACCTGCTTCAGCACTGCTTGGTTTCCTGTAGAAAACTACTAGTCTTGTAAAAATGAAAAGGCAACGCAACATGGATTTAAGAACACTAATAACCTGAATTTGCACCTTAACTTAGAACCCATGCTTCTTTAGATTTAAGCCTTGAAACTAGGACAATTGTTGTGATACGGGTAGAATAAGCCCAGACCTCTTGTGGTAAACTGCTTAGAGCAGCAAATATTTAGTATTAAGCCAGCCAGGATCCATTTCCTCTAATTAAATCTTTTTCATCCTGGTGCTGTTTCGTCATGTACCACCGAATGAAAAATGTATTTCTTTAATTCAGTGCTGCTCCTAAAGGTGATCCCATTGAGCTGGAAGACTACAATCTCTCTGGACTGTACAATCAATTGAGACCACACTCTGAGGGGCAGCTGACGGCACAAGCCCCATAGCGTGCCGGGGAGCAGCAAAGTTCCTCGGATGAGGACTGACAGTACCTACACGGGAGGAAAAATGAAAGCAGGTCTATTTACTTTCTAACTTACCACTTGGCTTCCAAGCATAAAAGCTCCAGCAGGATTTTCTTTCCCCCCCTAGCTTTACAATTGTTGCTGCTATAAAACCTGTACTTGGGGTTGGAATTGAACGTATTAAACTTCTTCATACAGCTCAGGAGCTTACAGCCTTTCTTTAGCACCTCTTCATGAAAGTCCTGCCAAGCGAGTGATTACCAGGGGGACACAGAGACAAGGTGTTTTTACAGTTTCTTTTGATTGCTGATGTCCTAGTGCCTACAGCAACGAAGAGCACCCTTAGCTAGCTGTATTACTCTACCAAACACCACCAGATTAGATTATGGGAAGCAAAAATAATACAATTTAGATACAGGATATTGCATAAGGAACAGCTAATGCTGCACGCCTCTGAATTTATGGTGCCTGATTTCCTGTATCTTCCTCTGTTGTGGAGTCTACAGTGTCTACTAGCACGGCTTGGGCACACTGCAGCCTTCCTCTTTCTAAGGGCACCAATTCTTTCTTCTCTAGCAGCTGCCTTTTGCTATAGAAAATGAAGAATGGCAGTTCTGCAGCTCTGGCAAAGGTGGTCAAGGTGAGTCACACAGCTAAAGCATCATTTTTGGAAGAGAAAAAAACGAACCAACCTCATTGACTCAGGAAATGAGTCTGCCGATGTAATTTTTGTGTTGCTGCAAAGGCATTTATATAGTTATCATAGCACTTTAAGTGGTGTTTTCCAGCTACTTCTAAAAAAAACCACAGGAGGAAATTCCCATAGAAGTTGAGAGGAATTTTTCTGTTAACTTCATCTGTTCATTTCATTGCAGCTAGGATTCCACCTCTGATTTCTGCCCCATGTTGTACAAACTGATGAAAGACAGTTGTTGTCCTGGTTTTGGCTGGGATAGAGCTAATTTTCTTTCTACTAGCTGGTATAATGTTATGTCTTGGATTTAGGATGAGAAGAATGCTGATAACACACCGATGTTTTCAGTTGTTGCTAAGTAGTGTTTAGTCTAACGTCAAGGATTTTTCAGCTTCTCATGCCCAGCCAGCAAGAAGGCTGGAGGGGCACAAGAAGCTGGGAGGGACACATCCAGGACAGCTGACCCAAACTGGCCAGAGGGGTATTCCACACCATGTGACGTCATGCCCCGTATATAAACTGGGGGGGATTGGCCTGCAGGGTATCACTGCTGGGGAACTAACTGGGCATCGGTCGGTGAGTGGTGAGCAATTGCATTGTGCATCACTTTTTTGTACATTCCAATCCTCTTATTAGTATTGTCATTTTGTTATTTTATCATTATTAGTTTCTTCCTTTCTGTCCTATTAAACTGTTCTTACCTCAACCCAAGAGTTTTACTTTTTTCCTTCTGATTCTCTCCCCCATCCCACTGGGGGAGGGGGTGAGCGGCTGTGTGGTGCTTAGTTGCTGGCTGGGGTTAAACCACAACAGTTGTAACTTGCCCTCCAACTCATACACTGCAATGTTTAGAAGTAGTAAAACAGATCTTGGCTACCAAGGAGTGACTGAACTACAATATTTGGAGCCAAATGAACAAGCAAGTCAAAAGTCCCTACCAAAAAGCAACTGAGGAGAACAAAGCTACTTAATATTTGGGAAGAGCAATATGACATGGACAAAAGACATGTTAAAAGATTACAACCACAAGCTAAAAATAATGGCCTGGGTAAGGGGGGGAAATGAAGGGTGAGGAGAGGAAAATCGCGGGGCCAGGGACTAGGAAGGAATGAGGGATGCTCTTGACATGGAGATGCCGCCGACACTGGGACTGGCTCTGGCTGGCCAGAATTTAGGTTGTGCATTAGCCAGCCTACATCCTTCTTCTCTCTTATGCCTTCCATGAGATGCACTTGCTATTTTCTTTAAAACCTGGTTTTAAGGACTTAGGGCAGAGTCCCTACTTTCCTACTGAGTTTACTATGCCAAGTACTATACCAACATAATTTTCACAGGGGTCTCTAAGGGTTGGTGCAATACACAACAGTAAGCTAAAAGGGAGACAGGAGACACAAGGGGAGTAGCAGACCAAAATCATTCTACCTGCCAGACTTCCAGCTGAACTGAGTTACTTTCAAGAGCTCAGGGAATGCGAGAGTAGAAAGAGCAAGATATAACAAGGGCGTGAAGCTGAGTTTTGGGCAAGGGTTCAGGAAAACACTTGTTCAGTCATACAGAGAAAACTCAGGAGGAGTTATGCTGCAACGTAGACTGCAAACGAAAAAGCTGTGGCAGCCTTGTGCCATGCTAATGCAACACCACAGAGAAGTGCATTGAAAGATGAGATTGTGAGTCTTTTGTGCATTTGTTTACAAAATTATTTAAAATCAAGTTTACCCCCAAAATATAGCCCCTCAAAAATATAATGAAAATAAACTCCTTCCCCAATGCATTGCAATATCACTCGTTACAAATACCTGAATGGCTTATTTTTGATCCTACAGTTCATGTGATCCACTGCAAAATCTTGTTTTGAACAATTTTTTTCCCCACAAGATGAAAAAAAAAAAAGATAAAATCTAGCTAGATGCCTATTATGAAAATATAATTTTATTCCAAGTCTAAAGCTGAAGTAAACTATATTTTCACTTACAAATGAACATAGTCCAAGCATACCGTGAAGACAAAATGTAGCATGTACCTGAATTTGCTTTTTGCTTCTCTAGAAACCAACAACTGGTATCTGAATACCAGCATAGGCTAAATGTTTTAAAGAAACCCTACCTCTGTAACACAGACATGTAAAGCTTACAAAAATGTTTACGTCACTGTTCAACATTTTTTATCCCATTTGGGAAACAAAGTAGATGGTGACTTTTCTGTCAAAGTTCCTTTCTGTTTGTATGCCTGCATAGCGTAGCACAAGGCAATATTTAAAAAAGAGAATTTGCAATGAATCAATGGAAACCTTCTGGCAGTATTTCAATTGGTCCAACATCTTGTAAAACTTGGCTTCCAAAACCAAAATAAGCCACGTTTGGTCCGTTGCCTTATGAAGAAGTGACATGTGCTCTATTTTGAAGAACATAATTTTGAATACTTATAAGGAAGATGTGACGAGAAAGGTTACTGGCATGAGCTTAGGATGTTCACATTAGGAGTCATGAAGACGCATTGGTGAGTTATGCAAGTTATCCGAAACAAGTGCCAAAAATCCTTTTACCAAATCATCACACTCTACATAACACTTAGCTCACTATAACCCTTTTCATATATACATCTCCCAGCCTCACACAAAGGAGAAAGTAAAAGCTATTTTAGAAGTAATTTAGGAAGCTTAAAAACCAGCCAGTCACTGCGAAATTTATTAGCATCTTTTCTAAGCCTTACTTCAACTGCCAGTTTATTGAAAAGTGTTATTCCAGTAAAATCCTTAAAAGGAATGTCTCGAGGCTTTCAATGACTACAAAGGACACTTGTAAAGTTAGCTGTTCTCATTAGTATACAGAGGCTAGGATTTGGGGAGGGGGGAAGGGGGATGCAGAATCGATGCATAATTATCAGTGGCAAAATATTAAAGTCAACCATGCCAGCTTTCAGAATTTCAGCTGACAGCCACACATATACTTTTAACCGTAGTTGTGTAACAACTCAGGCTCTGTCGGTTATGCTCGGTTTTTAGCCTGTTTCCTCCAGCTCTTCTAGCAATTAAAACTACTCATCCTAGGGGTCAAATTCAGCGTCGACACAGCAAATACCTATCTGCCCGAGCATCTAAAGGACAAATACGAGAACGACTAGTTTTTTAGTTGTTGGCTAGTGGTTATATTTGAAGCTAAGATTTCTTTTGAAATTGAACTTTTTTTCCCCTCGATTAAGAAAGAAACAACAAAATTTCAAGCAAAAATTCCTTTGAAGTAAGGACAACCTACACCTTACATTATTGTATTAGAGGGCAAGAACTAATGGCAGATCCGAATCCAAGTTGTGCAAAATGCCACAAAAGCAGCATGAGAAAAAGGACTTCAGATGTTAGCAATTAAGGAGGTTCTAAAAATGCACTGAACTTCTTCCTTTGCATTTTACATGCTTTGATATGGAAAAACTGCATTCTACTTATAATCAAGATAAAGCTAATAATAACATCACACACTGAGGACATCACTAACACGAGGAATTCAGTGAGACATTATAAAAACCTTCAGCATCAGTTTCTATCAGTAGCTGGTAGCAGAGAAGAAATCTAAAATATTTTGTGGATTTAATGTATTCCTGAAAGAACTAATCACACAAGTAAACGTAGCTGCTCAAATTGCTCTCTTGGACAAAGGCAAACATCTTCCATTTTCTTTCATGTGGGATTGCTACCTTCTTCAAAGGAGCAGCTTTTACCTCAAATTGAGTGGGGGTTGGGAGATTGTTATGCTCCAGTCTGTCTGATGTGCTCAGTTCTGATCTTGAAGCTCATTCTTTGACTCCTAAAAGCCGAATGTAGGATTTTACCAAGGAAGCTATTCAGAATAGGTATTGGAACTTAATCATTACCAACATCAAATTCTATGCTTTAAAGATTTTTTTTTTTTTTTCCAAAAAATTGCTGCCTAGACCTCTCTCCCCTCCTCTCCAGAGTCTTTTTCCCGCCCTCCCCCCCACCCCGGAGAAAGAAAAAAAAAAAACCAAACAAGTAACCAACACAAGCTCTGTTCCTTCCCCAATACAAGATACCCAATTTTGGTTTCAGTATGATTTGACTTCTAAATTCCAACAGCCACATTCTCCGCTGCTCGAAGGGGCGTCTCACAGCTTACGAATGAACGCTGCTGGCAAACAAAGGGGCTCAGTTGCATCTCCGTGCATTAATAACCGGTGTCCCACTGCATCAGACTATGCGGATTGTTGTGGGGATTTTTTTTTTTTTTTTTTTTTGTCTGCAAAATGGAGATCTCGCAACTGAAAGAAGATCAAGGGGAACGTGCCTACTGGAGCATCATCCACATAGTTTTGTTTTCATGAACCAAAATTCACTTCCCCTTAACAATGAGACACAGACCCAAAAATAAAAACAAGACCACGTTTATTCAATACAGACAGGTTAATTAAGACAGTAAGTCCTGTAAATCAGGAACACATTTCAAACACTCCGGTACGAAGTGCATATATTTAAAATCAACAGCTGCATCTCGTATTCGAGCCATTGAGTTTGTCGGGGAAGGGTGGATTCAGGTTTGTTTTTTTTTCTTTTTGGTAGAAAAAACTTGTTTCGGCTACCTATGTGAACAATGCGTCTCAGGCTCCATTCACTCATCAGGCTTTACAATTAGAAGTCCAGCTGCCTTCCAGCTTTGATATTCACATTTTTTTTTTAAACTGCTTCATACAGTCACAACGGGAAAAAAATAATAATAAACATTAAAATAATAATAATAATAAAAAAACAAACAAACGAAAAACCCAAACCAGCCCGGGAGGGGAAAGGAAACACCTCCCGCCGGGGTCAGCGACAATTATTGCAAATGGCTCCTGGGA
>NW_010972991.1:20326570-20381677 GCF_000737465.1 Haliaeetus leucocephalus | reverse complement strand
CCCGGCCCCGCCGGCCTGACAGACGCTGCCCCGGGAAACCGTTAACAGCCTGACGGGCCGCGGCTACGAGCGCGTGCCGGCGGCTCTGTAAGCGCCTGCCTCGCCGCACCGGCGGGCCGGCAGCGGTACGCCTTCCTGCTCCTCCCTGTCACGGCGCGCGTGGAAGCGGTGCTCGCGTTCTCCTGAAGGAGAGTGCCAACGCTAAGCGCCGGCGCCTGCAGGAGTGGATCGCTACGTTGCGATCCCCGTTACGGTGGCTTCCCGCAAGATGCAGTTCTGAGGTCGCGCCGCCTTCACGCCGCAGCGCCCGGCTGTGGGATGACGGCAGGCGGCGGGGCCGCCGCCCGCTCGCGCGCGTTCCTTCCGCCCGGTGCGCCTGCCGTGGCCTCGCACCCGGCAGCGCGTTGATTCTGGGTTTCGTCCCTTGGCGTAGAAATGCCTCCGGGGTCTCACTCTTCACCGCTGGAATTAGCAGACGTGAAGCAAGTCTGTGCGGGCGTTCTCTTGGGTTTTCCACCTGCCTGCGGTTTACTTCGTCACCTGGACCGAGGCTCTGTCCGGCCTCTCCCTCTCCCAGTCCCATTTCCTCCCTTGAACCCATCACCACGTCCTTTAAGCGAGTGCTGAAGTTTCTACAATGAGCCCTAAAGAACGTTTTCTGGATGTCAAAGCTCTGGGGTCATAGCCCAGAACACGCTCATTCACGTAACCGGGCATGCGGTCGCCGCTGCTGGGGAACCACTAGTAAAATGGAAGTTGCTCGCGCGCGTAACTGCTGTCAGCACCGTGCCTTTGACTAATCAGTAAGTGGCTAGCAAAGGAGAGGACGGGTCTGTTTGTCCATGTTAGTTCCTGAGCTACTTCCACTTGCTGTACAAAACAGCAAAACAGACCCTGTGCGTATGTGCACGTGTTTGTGAACGTGCCTGTCACCTGAACGTGTTACTGGTTGCTCCAGCCTCGGTGTCGAAGTCTGTTACTACATCCCCAGGCTGGATTTATATGAGCTGGGTGCAAAGCATGCTATCTAATTGCATATTATTTATTCATCTATATATTTAATGTACTGATACTTTCTTATTTTCAGCACCTTCTTGGTAACTGGCAATTAAAAGTCAGATCGTGTTGCTCTACAGATGATGAAAAAGTGAGACCTTGTTTCCCCGCACCAAGATATTTTTAGGAAAACACTTCTACCCTTATTCCTTAATTATGCAGTATCTTTTCAAGCGAAATAAAGGCAGGCCTATGTGGATGCAGTGGATGGATCTACTTCAACTCCAAGGGAGATCTATATTCAGAGCACTTCTGAGTAGGTAATCTCGTATTCTGTACAAGCAAAACTGCAATAAACCAGTACAGCTTATTCCAGCCTTTTCTTCTCCTCCCACAAAAGCAAAATAAGCTATACCAGCAAAAACTCAGTGCTGCTTGTGATTACATCTACACCTGGGGCTTTCATGAGCCCAGCAATGATAATCACAAATCGCGCTTCATTGCATCCCTAACCAACAGCAGCGCTGGGAAAACTTTGCAGGATAGAGCAGATCGGTGCCACAGATAGGGAGCTCAGAGCGCAGTCGTTAGCAGAATCCTGATGTCCTCAGATCCTTTTTTAGTGCAAAACTTCAGCGGTGACTGATTGACGATCAACTGAGCAAGTATCTGCTGAGGATTTTAGGACTAAACCCACTGAAAATATTTACATCAAATGCTACTAATCAGGGTTAATAGTTTTACACCTCAACAAAGTGAGTGCTGTTTCAGATTATCTTCTCCTAGAGGAGAACCTCAGCCGTTACTTTCCTCTTCTAAGTGCTCTCTTCACAGTAAGAGTGAAAGACAAGAGAAAGGCTGAAATGCTGCTGGAGAAGACAGTATATGCTGTGTCAGAGCTGAAGTTCCCCCTCAGAGATTTGTTTACGTGGGAAAACTATGCCAAAGAGGGCTCAGTATGAATTTACATCCTACTCACATCTGTGGAGCAGATCTCAGCATGTCAGCACCCAGAGACCTTTCTGGCATTAAACCCCGATCCACGCTGGGAGCGGGTCTAAAATGTCTGCAGCCACCATCGGATGTTCCCGGCAGAAATTAGTACAGCAGTTCGTGAACTGTTAGCTGTTTGCTAGTGCCTCTGTCTAGAAATGAGAACAACTTCAACAGCGGGTTTTGCAATAAAGTGGCTGTCATACATATAGGTAGGTGCCCTGATGCAGAGTTTGTGAGCATGAGCGACAGGGTTGGCTACCAGGTCAACCCTGAAGAAGCTGGGGCTTCTTCAGTTGTAGCCATCAGGTCATTTGGCTGAGTCCCGAGTTAGCTATAGGAAGGTATTCTCATTTAGATTAGGAGAATCACAGCCGGGTTTTCATACTTTGTCTTCTACTGCTGGTGATGAGTTCTGCAGCACTGCTTTTACTTTAGCAGTTTACCACAATAATTTCAATTAAAAAAATCCCCCCAAACCCAAAACATTAGGGATAGGGGCAGGTTCTTTTAAAAATAAAAGGATGAAAAGAGTTGCAAAACTGTTGACAATATTTTGCTGACCACTGACAACATTTTTCTGAGCAGTAGTTTGACAATGAGCATTGCCTCGATTCTTTTTTTTTTTCTGTTTTTTTTTTTTTTCCCTGTATTGTCTGTTTCTGTTCGGGGATTGCCAAAATTCCCACTGCAAATTGTTGTCCAAGTCATTCTATTAGCAAGATGTTACAGTTGCAAGCAATAATTGGTTTCTTTATATTATTATTGTTCACCTGCACTCTCACTTTATCTGTTTACATTTTTAGAAAACAGTCTTTAAGATATTTTCAGTAATACTTGACTTTCAGGTGTCCCTAGCAGAGGACAAAGTCTGAGTTTCATAAACAAGTACTAATTGTATTAATTGTGTGGCCATCTATAGAATTGTGACATAATCTTATGGCGTTTCCTGAGGATACCTTTTATTTTCAGAATATAAAGGTCAATTTATGTATCTTATTTTTTGTACTGATCCTCAGAAGGTGGACAACTGGGCATGAATTCTGAGCTTTAAACCTATATAAGGGCAAAGAAAGAAAACCCTTAAATCCTTTGAAGTCCACAATCCAGTGTAATCTCAGTCCTTCCACATGTTTTAACCTGTTATGGGAACCCAGTAACCCAATCAATGTTAAATGAGAAATAATACTTACTTTGCACAGCTGTTTACATTTCAAATCCTTATGCCGGAGCTGCGTGATCTGTGATCTCAGACTTTGGCATTGTGTATAGGAATAAATCAGGTCGATAAGTTCATGACAGACACTATGTAGTGTTGCATCGCAATGGTAAAGTATTTATAGTGTTCTTTACAAAACAGTAAGAGGGCTTTGAACTGGGTGAACCCACTGACTAGGACGTCCTTTCTAGTCCTTTCTTTCTCCAGGCATTTCTCATGTCTTTTATTTTCAGCAGAAACTTCTGTCATATCTATTAAATATGCAGAGCTTATCTTCATAACAATAGTGTCAATGAGGGATGCTTGTGCAAAGTAAATTAATTTCATGTGCACACTTTAAATGCAGGATGGGGAGAGGCCAGAACACCATCCAAATAAGACGAGTTTTGATTCCCCAATAATCGTTTTATAACCTGCATTTATAATAGATTTCCAAGAACAAAAGACATTCCTTTAGAAACAGCTGAGGTTGCTAAGTGACACAAATGTATTTACTGTGTCATAACTTGCAAAAGCCAAACACATTAAAATGGGGGAATTAATGAGCAGAAATGTCATGAATCTTACCCTGACTCCCAGGGTGAATATAAACCTGTTGGCCAACAGTTTTACATGGTTTTGGATGCCCAGTCTGAGACCTTAATGGAAATGGGAAACAACAGGTGCTTTTAAAAATACAGGCTTTCATTCTTAAGAAACTCACATATGCATGTTTTGTCCCAACACAAGAACCTGAATTCAGATGTATGGGATTTGTTTCTTTCATGTATTGTTTCTGTTTATCCCCAGTCAATTACCTAGGAACTTGCATATAGGGATACTGCTTCCTAGCAAGGCTGGGAACTACATCGTCTGTTGTGAGGCTGAGTTACTTCTTTTTGCTGAAGTTATCACTGCTTCTTACATCTTTTAGACACAAAAAACCTGGTCTTTAGAGGAAAAGCTAACACTGGCGCCGTCTTCTACCATCTCACCTTCTTCATGTCTGACACACCAAGCTGCTCTATTCCAGCTCGTCCATGCGATCAGGACACATGTTTCCTTTCGAGGGACCACAGGAACCTTCCTTTGGCCTGATAAACTGATCCTCCCCTTTCCCTAAGCTGCAAAACCTCTTCTCCCTCCTGCAATACATACAAGATGCTGTTGATTCCCTGTGCCTGCCCCAAATGTGCAAAGGTGCCCGGTGTGCAGGGATTGCTTCAGAAGAGTGCATTAAGCTACCTGTTTGTTAGGAGTTGTCAGGTTGCCTTGCACAACAGCCTCTGCTAGTTTAGGAATGAGACAGCAGGCGTGGGAAAGGAGCCTGCAGACGTCTCAGGGATGCACTAAACTATGGGGCAACCAGGTCTTTGTTTGTTTATTCAAATAATTGACTCACTTCCAGCTTTCCTAATAACCGGAATACATTTTAATGGTAACATTATATTATAAGCAGTGGGCCTGTGTAATCTGTCATGTGGGCTTTTATAGATTTTTCCATATATGCGATTCCTGTGAATAATTTCCATTTGTCTGATCTTTTCAAATATTAAAATATAGGAAGCAGAGATGAAGACGAAATATTGAACCACCCCCAACATCCCATGCAATAGATTTTTGTGACATCTCTTGAAAAATACCAGGGATTCAAAAGAAAATTCCATTCACCTTTTGTCAAAATTCCCTACACGTTTCTGTATGTCCTGATAAAATCCTTGTGCTTGCTGTTATACCTTCAATCGGTAATTGTTTGTTAACCAGACACGTCTCTTGACAGTTCTGTTAAAACAAGCCTATCTACAGTGAATACTGAAAAGCCACAATCAATAAACTAGTATATAATGATTACAAGTAATGTGCCTCACTCAGCGTGTAGGCGAAAAAAAAAAGCCTCTTGTCTAATTGTGTTTGAAGTAGACTTGTCTAAAATTAAGGGAGCACTTGTCCCACAAGGACTGGAGCCAATTCCACTGAATCAATGGAACCTGGGCACGACTGCCAGCTTTCTTCATTGAAATCCCTCCTTCAAGCATACTTTTAACATTAAGCCATTAGAAAAGGATGACTGTTACTTAAAAAGAAAAAAGAAAACCAGGCACCACCTGAGATCTGGTAACCCCTTCTTTTTTTTGAATCTGAACTGTGGTGTTTGCGTAATTTAGGGCCCGGACTTGCTCCTCACAGAAGCATGATCAAGCCTCAGATGAGAAACATCTTGGGGCAGCTGCTATGGTTATAGGTACAGTTACATTTCCTCCTTTCTGCTCCCTGACCACGGCTCATCTATTTTTTTATTTTCTTTGTGGTGTTACTCATCATGAATTCCTCAGTTTTCCTGCTTATTCTAGTCCTGCACAGCACCATGATGTCCAGTAGTGGTACTTAGTAAGTCTGAGGTCTGATCCCTGCCATTTTTCTTTGCAGGAGTCTGTGATTAGCAAAAGATTTTAAAACAAAAAACTTCATACCCATTTTTCTAAAGTCTTATTAGCCCCTCAGAACAAGACAGGTAGGTCTAGCTTCTTGAAACACCTTCCCTTCTCTCTAAAAAAATTACGCGTGTGACAGCCTGATTCCATTGCACCACCCCCCTTTTTACCTAATACAGTCCTTTTGATCTGCTTGGAGTCCTTTTTTTGGTGGGGTTTTTTTTCCCATTAACTTTTAAAAATCCACAAGCATTTGTGAAGAAGTGGCTTATTTAAAGCTTTTTTTTTTTTACCATGTTTGTTTATTTTTCCTTCCAGCCACCTATTAGGTAAGCCTGATTTTTCCTTATTAAATCAAGCCAATATATCTAGACAGTGAATTTCCCAATAGCAAAGTCAACAAACATGATCCATAAATTATTACACAGTAATAATTTCCATCACATTAGCAACTGTGTTTTCCTGTATATTTTGTTTAGAGCTAAATTCACTCTCAGTGGGTAATGAAAAACAGCCCTTTAGGTTGCAAAACTTTCGGTGTACAATGTCCAACATAACAGATTTCACGAGATCCTTGGGTGCTATTGTACATGCATAATTTAGAGTAAGTATCACAGGTCATGTCATTTACCTCCTGATGCAGGGCTCTCAAGACTTTTGGATTAAAAAAAAGCTCTGGCTTACAGTAAGAGACACGGAGAGGTTCCTGCCTCTTTCACTTTTCCTCTTTTCAGGGTCCTGCTGAACTGCCATGGTTCACAGCCAAGGGCACCCATGTAAGCCAGCCGTGACTTTGATTTTCCTTTATAGCAAGACTTGGATTTGTGGCAGTTCTGTAGCTGCAGAGGAGCGGCCTGAGTTGCCCCTGAAGTGGGAAGGGCAGGCAGCGGAGTAGTGGGTGGGAGAAGCTGTTGCAGCCATCCCAGCATGAGCATTGCCTTCCCACTAGATCAGAGCATTGTGCTTGGGTTGAATGGAGACCTGTGGGATGAAGCTTTACAGGTGAAGTCCTACGGGAGCCACTGCTTTTTGCATGATCTGAATTGTTCTTACTGGACTCCCACTGTTGCTATCGGTAAATGTGCTCTCCTCCCTTTGAAGATGTTCAGCATTTTGGAATAATTCTTCCCTCTTCCCTCTCAATAGCATCATTTAAATTAAGAGTAGCAAAACAAAATTCCTGCCAGTTATGAAGAAACTTTTTCAATACCTTAAAACCAAATAGCGATAACTTTCCTGCCTCACTCTGTGTTTCCGCTTCCCAGCAGTGACTGCTACAACACAACAATTACTGCTACCGGACATTTTGATTCCTGTGTTACATCCTTTTTGCAGAAAGACGTGACTGTATTTCAGAGGGGTGAGTCATGGGGATTCAAGTGCCTTTTTGTCAGGAAAATTACAACTAGCCCTCCCCAATACTGCCTGAGCACTGACTGCATTTCGTTGGGATTTACAAGTGATCTATATGCTCTTGCAGTAGCTGCTTCAAGCAAGCCCCTTGCTCCTATATAAAGGGACACTTGCAGCCTCTGCCCCAGGAGTGTGTCTTTACACCTTTGCTTGTGCCTGCTGCTGTAGCCACAGCTTCACAATGCAAAATGTTCAGTAACAGTATTGCTTTAAGTTTTCTGACCCCACACGCCCGCTGCCGTGGCCGTGGTTGAGCCCTCAACGTTGTGCTAGCATAGCTGTGTTAAGACACACTGGGAGCCAGTGAGCTGTTCTTTAAAAATGTATCTTTTTCAGGACTCTAAAAATGCTGGATCAGCAGAAATGAGCAATGCTGAGGCAGAGGAGAGCAGGGCTGAGGAAGGGTGATGGGACAGGAGCACTGAAAGTGGGTTCTACCCATAAAAACTTCACACCATAAAGCCATGGACTGAGATTTCTGCCAACCTTAATGGTTCTTAGCAGTATCATGAGCTGGCTGTGCTATTGATTCTGTCCCAGGTATGAGCAGGAGCCCTCTGGAAGGAGGAATGGGAAGGCGCTGGAAGACCAACAGCGTTCAAATGGTGCAAAACTGTGCTCACAGTACAGAGTAGCTGACACTTTAATATCAGCCTATGTCTTCCTGTTAAACTCACTGCCTCAAATCAAAAGCAACCGCAGGCCCAGACTTCATATTTTTTATGTGGAAAGGATTCCAGTTATAGCTGGAATAAGTTATAACTCAGGTTAGCTTTGCAGTGAAATTAAGCCCAAAGAGCTTATAAACAGAAACCTTGATTGCAAAATTGATTTAAAACTGTATAAAGTAGATCTGCTGGCACAGTTCTATTTTAGCAATGAAGACAGGACCCCAAAGGCCAACATTTCTAAGGCAATTTGTCCAAGGAAGAAACACCCCTTTTCAGTTAATGAACCATTTTATAAAGCACTTAATATTATTAACTTTCATTATAACTTTCCTATAAAATACACATTAGGTCACCATCTTCAGCTAGGAAGTCATCATTCAAGTTATGTACCGTCAGCATTATGAGTTCATATATTTCAGAAGTTCCCTTCTTTGCTCTTTTCACAAATTTACCTACATGATCCATTTTAAAATGGTCCCTACTTTAAGTTTGTGTTTCTTATTGAATGTCAAGCTGCAAGAGGAAAACTCCCCACTGTGTTTGCCAAAATTCGTTGTTGTTGCAGCCTGGTGGGTTTTACTACTTAGATTTAACGTTCAATTGAATAAGATAGTAAATTGGGTAAAACAGTGCTAAAACCAGAAGTTGCAACATGGTTTGTGAAGACGCAAACTTATAAATGAGCAACAAAGCTAGGAACCAGGGAAGCTAGACCTGATCCGTCTATATGCTTGAGACTACCTTCCTCCTACCTCAAAATCATACCTGACCTAAAACATACGCACACAGCAGAACAAAAATAACTAAAAAATATCAAAAGGAAAAACTCCCGTGGCAGTTCCAGCTTTGTGATTACTTTCTTCCTCACAGCTTTCCTACTCTTCATATTTATGCAAATTCTTATCAGCATTGGGCATTGCATAGTCTGCTACAGCAAATTGTGGTACATTGGAGTAGGGATTGCACTGCAGAAAATGAAATGTTAATCATGATGATTAAGGTTTTCCTGGGATTCCCATATGTACTCTTATTATCACTGCTGCCATCATTCAGCTGCCGAACCCTCCATGCTGTGTTCATTGATGCCTCTGCTACTGAAGTAGGTAGGATATTAAGCTGAAGAAATTTCTTGAAGAGAATGTGAATCTAAATTGCTTTTTCTTCATAAAATCATTCTGAAAGAACTGTGCAGTCCCAAAATCCCAAAAGAAAAGCTCTTCTAAGTTACCAAAACAGGAAGACAGTTGGATTGCTCAATAAGAAACCCCTTGACAATGACGAGCAGAAGGGGTGACCACATGAATATTTCCTGTGCTGAGGTACCCCAGCTTTCGTGGGGGTGTTGTAAGGTGACTTGTGTAACTTGTGGGTAGTCTGGCTGGCACCTCATCGTGGAGATGCCATTTGATAGTGGCCTAACCTGGCTAAGCCAACCTAATTGCAAGTTGCCTTTGAAAGCCCTTCCCCACCTGCAACCCTCTCTGTGTTTCTAACACATCCCTCGTGCTGGCCCTGGTGCTCTTTGGAGCCATAGCCAGTCAGATCAGAGGGCTCGGCCAGCAGAAAACTAAGCCTGCGAAAGAGCAATGAGTTTTATATCAGTTTAGCTTTCTGCGCTGGATTTTTTATGGTTTGATGTACATCCCTGGAAAAGAGCTTGCAGAAAGCATGGCTGGCAGGCAGGAGGGGGAGTGGGACTTCTCCTTTCAGCTGTAAGGTTGGCTTAACTGAATCATAAAGCTGCAGGTGGAGTTTCCCCAAGACACTGACTTTGGCAGTGAAGCTCTTTTAAGAAGTGCCTACCCTGCTCCATGCCCAGCTGATTGCTCCTGCCCTTGTGCTGAAGTTCACAGCCTCCTCAGATGGGCCCATGCAATCCTCTTCTATAGGGCTAGACTATAAATTGGGCTGTGGCTCAAGGTATGTAACTTCTCATGCAACAGCAGGGGTGATGAGCTGTGGTGTAAGACCAGGAGTGAGTAGCTGGAGGTCACAGGACAGGAACTTCTTTAACCAACGCAGTTGCTGGAGCCAGTCTCTCATGAAACTACAGTTGGAGGGATCTCAGTGGACCACGTTCCTTGAACTCATCAGCGCCTGCAGTTCCTCTGTGCTTATTAATTAAAGAAAATGCTCTGTGTGGCAGTTACAGCAGTGGATTCAGTTTTCTCCACAGGAAATGTTCTGCTGGGGGAACAAATTAACACGTAGCTATTACAGCATAGCATTGTGGGCTTGTATGTGACACCGCGACTGTACATCATTCGGTGTTGCAGTGTAGGCAGGCATCGCAGAGGCGACTCTAATACAATTGCAGTGCAGTTACTAGGTGTTACTACTGCCACAGATCTCCTTTGCAGAATGAAGCCATGCAGATCTGCTCAATATAGACTCATTAGCTCATGTTACAGCCCTTCAAAATCTATTGCTTTAATCATGATTTAGGAATAAACAAAGCCCCAATTTCTTCCATGCTGACAATAAACCATAGTTTATGTTGGGGGGAGAAAAACCCTTAAGAGTGCCTATATTTAGACTTGGGCCGAAGTGCCTGAAGGTGTGGTCTTCACAGGCAACCTCAGTGTTTCACTGGGAGTTTTTGTGCAGACAAGCCTCCAAAAGAGGTGTGATTCTGATGCAACCCTATGACTTGCAGAACTGGTGTCTGAGGCAAGGACCAGTCACCATAAAGAGCTATCTATCTCTGCTGAGGCTGGTGTAAGGGACGAGTGAGCTTTTTTGCACCTCTCCTGCTGAGAAAACTTCATAAAATATTGTACTTACAAACCAGTTTCTGCTTGGAGAGTGTGGCAAAGTTCAAACTAATTATTCACTATTTTGAGTGAACTCTTTCTCCCATCCTTAGATGTTTGAGTTGTCCAGCTCATAATGAATGCCTTCTCTTACTACAGCCGAGACAAAACATGTAATGGATTTTGGAAAATCCCCTCCCACCCCTGCCAGCATCTAAAGGAGACTAATACCGCTGGTAAAAAAATTACGAAGAACTTCACACACATAGTTTCTCATTCTGATAATAAGGCAAACACGAGTATGATGGAAAGCATTTTCTTTCTGAACCGATTTGTTGTATATATATTGCTGTTCGGAGCAACAAAGAAGGCATTGTAATGTAAAAATGTCAGTTCTTAAGTTGAATTTGTAGTTGCAGTTATCTGATTATATGAAAGGAGACAGTGAAGAACTGTAAAACTCTCAAATATTTATTCAGCAAAAAGGCTGAATCCTGTACACACTTTCCTAGCCATGCACATGTGTATGTTTCTTGTATGTCATTTAATGTGTGCTGCATTTTATAGCATAGTTTGTGTAATTCGTATCTTTGATTTACTGCATGATTTCCTGAGTATGTTAACAATCCCGAAATAAGTGCCATTTTGTGGGTAGCAAAGTATTTGAGTGCAGCTCACCACCTCCAATGTGTCAGCTAGATCTATTGCGCCACTATTAATGGCATATTCAGAAGAACTCTTATGCTACTATTGAAATTCTTCTAAGACTGTATTTAGCTTTGGCAAATGTTTCCCACGTGTCTTTGAGTGGCAGTCCATCTTTTGATGTTTATGTTTGCCATCTGGAGATGTCAGCTTTGTTCTACAGAAGAACTATGAAATGGTGTAAGTAAATCTCACGAAGTGGAAAAGAACATTTTTAAAAGGTTTACAAACAAATGTACCCATAAATAGTAAAGAAAAATGAAAGTTTTATTCATGTGTAATGGTATGGACATACTTTTTTGGCAAGTCACTCTACTATCTGAAATTTTTTTAGAACCTATTGCTACAGATAACCCAAAAGGAATTGTAAGCAAATTCTGTAAGAGAAAGAATATATGCTGTAGTTTTTAGCTGTTCATTTCATGCATGTGATCATATGTTCAGTATGATCAGGCTCACAGTTCTTCCAGGACTCCTTATAATGAGGCAGATTTCCTGATTTTCTTGGATTTTCCACACAACAACTTTTGTGGAAAATATTTGAACAAAGGATGATCTACATGTAAAATATAAAAAACTCCTGGGTTCCCTGGACAGGCAGATGCAAGAATTATGCATTATTTTTATGGCTGTTGCCATTACTATTCATACTTGCAACGATTTGAATGCAGAATCTGTATTTCCTTGTACTCAGCTACAACTCAGATAAGGATCAGAAGAGATTAAATATAACCGTGTAAAGGATGTAACCTCCTGTTATGCTGCAGTAGGTTTGTTTTGCCACCAGCTACTGCAGGATAACCACTAACATGAAATTCAGATCTTGGCAGGTAAAAACACTTCCAGCTGAACTTCATAATTTCCATAATGTGGAATATTTGAAGCTATAGCCATGTTAAATAGAATTAGATGCAACCGATGGTTGTAAACCACAGGACAATTAAAACTCAATCCCTAGAAACGTGTTAATGTTCTTTCCAGTTATTTATGCTGTTGAGATAGGCAGGGCCATATACAGTATTCAGAAACGATACACATTCATCTATGTTTATATCACCGGGAAAGGCACTGCCATCTGCCCTTAGCAATTCTGTCTCTACTCTTTGCTCTTTGTAAGATGAGCCCAGCTTCAATGTCATGTTAAGATTTATTGCTAGCGATCTGCTTCGAGTTGTTTTCTGGTCACCAGTAGTTTGTTTGGATTCCCTTTTCTCTTCACTGTTGGCTAGTGCCACCGTGGGACTTGGGCTTGTCAGAGTTATTTTATACATCATTAGCTCAGCAGTGCAAGGGACGATTACTTTCCCATAGAAAAGTAATTCTTTCTCAGAGGATGCATGTAAATCTTGGCTGTTGAGACAGTGGCTTTTGCAAATTTCCTTGAAAGCTGAATACTCAGGATTTTATTCTTCGCTGCCTCACACCTCTTGCCATCATTTATACTCCTGCCAAAGAACGCTACTGAATCAGCGGCACCACACGCTGCGCCTTCCAACCTTTGAGACCGCCTGCTTTGTAATCTTAATGCCCTTGTTCACAAGCCTTATTTACTTATTTTAATGTAATTTCAAGTTCATTTCCTTTAAAGATCAAAAGTCGGCAGCATGGTTGAGCCCTGAAAAGGAATGATACTACAGCCCTCGCTGCGTTATGGAGAGTAACTAGGGCAGAGGCCAGCTGGGTGGCAGCCAGCGCCTGACTCCAGAATTTGCAGGCTGGGAAGCTCCGAGGTGAAACATAATCGGACACTCTTGAAAACTAGAGGCCGTAAATAGAATAAAACAAATAAATGCATTCAGAAAAATGAGGGCTGCAAGAGCTGGGTTTTTTCCAAACACTCTTCCTATTTTTTTTACAAAGTCATCATTTCATTTGTATGGTAATGCAAGCTCTAGCTCTCAGCAGTGCCCCTTCCACAGCCTGACACGTGCTCGATTTTCTGTCCTGTTCTGTCTTGTGATGTAGTTTGCTGAAAGACTCTGGTACATTGCTGTTAAGAGTCCATGAATTTGGCTGGTGGGATCAGGACACAGCAATTCTCCGAGTATATTTGGGGTGCCTTGGCAGCCAGCTGCTGCCATTTGTGTGCCGGGGGGCTCATTTTCAGAGCCTGAGAGCTGCTCTGTCATTGGAACCTGTGAGAGCTCGGAGCATTCAGCACTACCCCTACATTTCTCCAACATTAGGGTTTGATCTGTAGAATAATTTCTCCAATGTCCTGTTCTGTTCCTGCTTTGCAGATGATGTGATACTACAGCAGTGCCTGCTTTCAATGGGGAATCTAGGCTTGCAGGGAGCCAGGTACGTTGTGATAGGCAAAGTTGTCAACCATCCCCCCACGCCCCAAACACTTCAACACTTAGGTGGGCCCACATACGTGGTAATATTTGTTAGCACAGAACTCTATTAACCAAGCTGTCAGCCCAACTCAAAGCATTTTCAATTCAATTTTTATCTTTACATCCTCCGACTTGTCCACCTTTCATTTTTCCCCAATGAGCTGTGCCTATCGTTATCAAGAACAGCACTTTCTGGAGTAGTCCGGAAGAACTTTAGTGATTCCTTTGCCTTCCATTATTTACATTTTGTTTTAATTAAAATACGATTTTTTTCAATCTCCCTGCACTGTAGCAATATCAATGAAGAAACGTGTGTCCCACCCAGATAATGGGGAATGGTTCTTCCTGTTATTAATCCATGTTACTTGTGAAAATCCAATAGTGTTTGCTTTATTTAAGGGCTGCACAAATTACCTCCCGGGGAGACTGCAGACTTATTAAAGCTTATCTCCCTTGGGCCTAATTCTCTTCTGTCTTGGTTTCTTATTAGCCATTTATATTTGCACAAGGTATACATCAAATATTAGGAGTGTATGTTTGGGATTCGGTAGCATTTTACCTTCATTCACAAAAACCTACAGTGACCCAAACGTCATGCCGGCAATACCGTACTTCTGGCCAAAGGTGTCTTTTGGTGTGCTCCCACTTTCAGGGGTCACTGGGATGCCTGTAGTATAGAACTACGCTGGCGACCCTTCCAAATGGACACCAGCCCTGAAGGACAAGTCACGACAGAGAATCAAAATTCTTACCAGTGGAGACCAAGCTGGTAAGATCTAGAGCAACACTTCCACAAGCACTTCAGAGAAGTTTACACATGTAAGTCTCTGTAAAGGTCATCTTAGGTTGAGATTTTGAAGGGGGCAGAGAGTCCCTTGGTGGAATTGTCTAGGGAGTGAGCACACCTCATAGCCAGTGGGTTCCTACTGTGATCTTTTTGTGATAGAGACAGGTCTCAGACCATGGCTCCACTAAGGGAAGCATCAAGGCACTACTAATTACAAGTATTCCTTTCTCTGACATTTGTCTCTGCCCCTGCCAGTGCTGCTGCAGGCTGCCCCTTTGGTATGTCAGCTTAAAAAAGAAACCCTGGGGGAAAAATGTGCTGACTTCTCAAAGCTGAACTGGTTTCTCGATCACTCCCGCAAAGAGCTGGGTTGGCTTCCCTGATAGGACAGTGCATTGTGATTTTGGGACTGGGCACTTGTGGTCAGGACCGATGGAGGGGGGCTCTGTGGTTTTGCTGCCCATCTTCTTGGTGGTTACATTCCAGATAAGGAAATATATTCTAACTGGAGCAGATTTACTGGAGCACTCGGGAGAGAATGACTGTTTTGCAGTCAGTGTGTAAGGGTGAATTACCTTATAACATGCACGTAAACTATAGAATGAAATATCCAAATGTATGAGCACCTCTGTTTATCCTTACAAACACACTCTAAAATATTACTTCATGAGAGGCTGCAAGAAAGAAGGCAGAGCAAAAGGAAAAACTAGAATAATTCACAACTGTCAATTAGGAAATGATGCAGTACCTCAAAAAAGTAGAGACTTAATGAAAGCCAGCTACACGCTGCAGTCATTTATGCTTAGTACTGGCTTGTAACTATTGCTATATGTAAAAGGATAGCAAATAATTAACATAAAACTGGTTAGTTATTACCTGGGCCTGGAGCCAAGCCATGTTATAGCTGATTTACTGTAAAGGCTTATCTGCATTCACACTGTTCCCACCCTTGCTCCAGTACCAGAGTGGCTTCGGCTGCGGTAACAACTGCAGAAGCTCTCGTTCGACCAGGCAGGGGCATTTTTACTGCCATGTGGCCTAATCTGGTTGTGCAGTCATGTGTGCACAGCGCAGCGTACGGATGTTATGTTTTACAGCTTTTGCTTAGAAATGGCTTTAATATGCATGCCAACAGTCAGCATATAAAAATCATTTCCATCGAGTGATTTTGGGATATGGGAAAGACAGATTTCAAGGCTTGTTATTATGCTACTGTGATGGGCTTTAAAAAGGAAACATTTTTCCTAGCATGTTATAAATATCTCATCATGCCATTACAATCACAGGCTAGGAAACTATCACATGAGAAAGACAACACTGCAGTAATATAAAATCTCTCACTCTCTTTTGTTTTCCTGATGGAAAGCTGCAAGAAGGAAAACCTGCTATGTCCAGACATTTTCTTGCCCTTTTTTTAAAACCAAAAATGCTGGTTGTTTACATTAGAAACTGAGGCTTTGTTTACAGTGTGTTCTGTGCTGTGAAGCATATGGAAATACAGGCAGTCCCTGCTTGAGAAGGCTCCTTTCTCACTGAGCTACTCCAAGGCTACGTATTCACAGGGGGACCCAGATTCAGGTTTGGGGTGACTAACTCAACACATGCACATGTCTCAGAGGACTCAGTCATTTGCAAACATAAGCCTAAGTTTCTAAAAGTAAGCAAGGAGTTAAACAATAAACCATATCAGGTAGCCTGTTTATTACCATATGGCTATTTCCACTGCTGTTCTCCATAAAGTTGTGCCAGCACTTTCATTTTAAACACTGTTTTTCATTAGTTTATATAACACAGCTGTAAATATTTTTTCAGGCTGAAACTCGGCATTCAAAGTCACAAGGGAGAAACTAGGAAAAAACCCACCCCTGGCTATGCTGCTTTTGACTGATATAAAAGTGAAACTGCTGGGAGTGTTGCATGGGATGGGTGTGTTCAACTCAATAAAAGCTTTGGATTAACAAGTGGAGGACGTACAAAGCCATCTCAGCAGAAGCCCTCCACAAGGCAGCAGTCCTGGAAAAGGTCAGGGAACGGGCCTGTGTGTTGAATCTTGAAATGGAATGGAAGAGCTCAATAAACAACATACCAATATAGTAATGCTGAAGGAATATAATGAGCTGCCACGTTCTTGACTTCTGCTCTCTGGTATTTCGATTGTAAATGTGGATCGTCTCCATCAAGCATGGGGAGAGCTGTGGATACAACCGTGTGTCCTTGTATAAGTAACACGGATCAAGGATCCAATCACTGAGGTTGAGATCATACAAGACAGCTAAGCCATCTAATAGCCCAGTAAAAAACTAGCCTCTTTTTTTTTTGGCCAGCCTAGTTTTCTTCCAGGTTAGTGAGCTCAGTCGCTCCGGTGAAGACTTCAAATGCTAGAGCCAACACAAGCAAAATGGCCAGAGCAAAGACCCTCTTCACAGTGCCTGTTGACATAGCTCAGTCCCTTTGCGTGACGGGCCTTGGGAGCATCTTCCGAGGGGGATGTCTTCTCGGTAGCAACATTGAGCAGCTGCTTCTCCCCGCTCATCCTGGACCCCATGCCACCTCTCTGTTGGGCTGGCACAGCTGTTTGTGCAGCCAGGTGGTGAACTGCGCCGGGGAACATACATCGTTTTGCTGGGTTATTTCCTAAGGTGGTTTACTGCATGGTTACACAAACGGTCAGGCTGGTGCAACTTGGGAGGCTGTAGGGAGGCATGAGTGATCAGCTGATAGGGACAGGGTAAACAGCAACTGCTTAAGCCAGTCCAAAGCAGTACTGACACCAGAAGCCAAACCATGGGCTCAAGTTATTACAGTTCTTTCCATCAGTTTCAGTGAACAATAATTAGTCCCCTTATTGCAACCCCAAATCTCAGTGAGAGTGAAATAAGGAAGCAATTTTTTCCTATTATTTCAATGAAATTGTATTTAGAGTAAAAAACTCACCTGAGTTATGAAGCTCCTATCTGAAGGCCTTTGGAGTGGGTACTAAAAGGCCATTTGGGTAGCAGCTCCTAGAGTTTTTCCCATTTCCTGGCTTATTCACCGGTTTTATGTGATTATTGATATTCTACAAGAGCAGGTATTGGTCTCTGTTGTGACTAGGGATGATGTAAAATAATATGAAACTAAGTTCCTTCAATCTGAACCAAAGAAAAAAAGTATCTGTGGCTGACAGGGGCTCCTGTGCACCTGGCTCAGCTGAGAACACAGGCTGGGACAAAAGCACTGGATGCCTGGGACATGTCTGCTGAAAGCGAGCATCCTGCCCTCCTCATCCCTGTTCCTGGCCACGTACTCCATGCGTGTGTAGCTTTAGCAGTTGTGCAGAGAAAGTCCCATGCTGGCTCCCCTAAAAGCCATCATGGACTTGTCCATCTGAGTAGGTCAGTACATCCATTAAAACCCCACTTGCATTAAACCAGAATGGAGAACAACTCTCCAAAACAATTGAAGGAGGTCCAGCACCTGGGGATTAACACAACGGGCCCTTTAGGTGTGTAGCTCATGCTTACAGCAGGATTACTAAAATCTCACTTATTTTTGGCTTGTTTTGGATCTAGGTGCCCAATATCCAGTGTAAGTATCAAAGTTTTGGCCAGGAACTCCCTAGGTGTGGCCATACCGAATGATAATTCCTGCTTGAACCTGCGAGGGTTTGGCTTTTTGAAAGGAGCTTTCAGCACCCCTAGAAAAAATCAGAGGAAACAACTCAATGTCTCTGGGAGGAAGATTTGTTTCTCAGTCCTTATATCTGAAAAATGCTTGTAATTACACCTAACCTCAAGAAAAGCTGTGAAGCTTAATTACTGCGTGCAAAGCCCATCAGTGTGTACATGGTGAAGACTGTTGCCCTGGCAAGGGAAGGGACGAGGTGGCCCAATAACTCTGTGGTGAGTCAGTGACGTTACCTAATCCATAGTGCAGCTGTACCATGCAGGATACTCGCTACAAACACACTGCCTTATCACCTATTTACTGGGGAGGGTGAACTGGTTCAGCTAAAATAAGAACAGGAATAAACCTCTGTCCGACAGCACCTCAACCTTACCTCCATTTATGCTCCAGCACTCCCTGTCCTGGGTGAAATGAACTCCCAGAGGATTTTTTTTTTTTTCCTTGAAGTATTAATTACTTAATTGAACTAAATGAGGGACGATGAAAATAACCCAGAGAAATGTGGTTTTGTGCAGTGTTTTAACCAAAGTTTCCAAGATGAAGTACAGCAATAAATGTCAGGGACTAGCTGCTTCCTTTCTTGCATGAGTCCATGTGGAGATGGTGATTCCTTCCAGATTCCCCCATGGGAAACACTGGCTGAGAGCATTATTTACAAAAGAAATAAAGGATGTCAGCAAACAGAGGTGGACTTTATATTATTCCCCTCTCATTTTCCCCTTTCCAATCCACTGAGTGCCATGGCTGCGTTCAGGGGACTCATAAAATCATTTGGCCCACGGAGGCTCTGGTTCCACTCCTCTCTGAAGTCACGTCCTGCTTTCCACCACCGTGCGGGAAGGAGAATGAGGCTAAACATTCAAAGCATAGCACAAGGGTTCAGCAGATGTTGGTTCTCCCCTCACCCTGTCTGTAGGGACACATTACGCGTCCTGTGGCACGTCGCTGTTGCTCATATGTGGTATGAGAATAAGAACACCTTGTCACCTCTGGAGGATGCTCCAAGATCCTTAGTGCTAGGTAAGTGGGTGATCATTAGAGAGGGATGCCTATGAAGTATACAACTCCAGACATCCTAAGATTGCAGGCAATGAGGGCTTTATGTATTATTTTGACAATTACGCAGCATTTATATTGCAGGAGCAATCAGATGTGCTAGAAATTGTACATACTTACAGGGAAATTCAGTCTCTGTCACTAGGGGACACTTTTAAAAGATAAAGGAGATGGAGTCTGGGGGAAAGTAATACTCTGTCTCACAAACATATACCAAGGTAACGATGAGAGCTCTTGCACACACTTATAGATCGCACCCAGGGAAATACACTCATAGCAGAATTGTTAATCTTAGTTTTCCTGCTTAGTTGTGTATTGTTTAGAAATTCAGTTTTTGAGTCAGGAAGGGCTCATCAGAATAGAAATGATAGAGGGGGGAAAGGGCTAATCAGTAAGGGGATAAGAAACCTGAGGGAGATGGGGATAAAGAAGGAACAGAAGGAAAGAAGGTGAGTGCAATAGGAATGGAAAAACATATCAATGGAGAATGCTAGCATGGGGAGATGACAAGGCTGCAGAGTTAGAAGAGCAGCGTAAAGCAGGGACAACTGCCATTGGTACTTCAGGAAAAGAGTGAAAAATAGCCAAAGTTTTAAACATGTGTAAATGTTGGGCTCAGGAGCTCTAGAGGCATCAGAAAGGAACCGGCAACCACTGGGTTGGCAGGGATGCCACCCGAGCAAGAACAGAAGAGGATGATGATGCCCCCACTTCCCCCTCAGCACCCTTTTGTTAGGTCTGCTGTTAAGAGTAGCTGCTCCTAAGGCCACCAGTCTACTGCTGCGGTGCCAACCATGAAGCAGGAGCAGGAAACTGATCCAGGTTTAAAGTAATACTTTAAAACTGGGAGGAGAAGGGGAGAGAGGGAGGGAGGGGCATGGTTATTTTTAACCTGGATCGATTCCCTTACCCACTTCATGCTGCAACCTTGCAGAAGCTTGCACCGGTGGAGCAGGCAATGGCAATGAGCTGGTGGCTGGGGTGTGTGTGCTGCTGAACCTTCCCTGCCAACAAGTCAAGGGCGGCATATGGATGTGCTCTGCTCTGCTCAGCCTGTGACGTGCTGGCCAGTGGCTTCTGTTGCTAACACCTTGAAAATGTACCCTTCGTTCCTCCTTCCGCATGGGGAGTTCAAGGCAGCAAGCAGCTGGAGGTCAAAGCTTTTATTCCCACAGAAAACCAGGGGTGTATAAGCTACATGTGACATTGCTTTAGCTGAGCTACATTGGCCCGTCACAGAGATGAGGATCTCTTTGACTGTGCTGACTACTCTTACAACATTATCTCGAGTTTCGTGATATCAGGTAATGTTGGTAGGGGCCAGCTGTTGGAATCAGATGATCATATGTGAATCTCAGCTTTCTTTTTCCTGTCTTAAAGTAAGCTTATGACAGGAAAATGAGGGAAGCCTGACAGCATGACACAAAGGCTGAAGCATTTAAAGGCCCATAAAACACGCTTCAAATGTACATATTTTGTAAAATCTCATTATTTTTTGAGGCTTGATTCATGATGGCTGAATCCTTGGTACTAGCAATATTCATATAATGTAAAAGAGCTATAAACATTAAAGAAGTAAAAATGCACAAAGCTTCTACATCACCCACCAGCTGCAGCCAAGCTATGCCTCATCGGGATTTATTGCAGCATCCTCAAGCAGAGCAAGTGGTGAAGTGGTACTATTACTTCTGATTACGAATGGACTGGGTAAGAGCATCGGTGCTATAAACACCCCATTATAGAATGGGCTGCACAGTACAACACCTACTATATTAATAACATTCAATTCTTCAGTTTTAAAAATAGTGCTCTCAGGAAGAAAAGCAATTGCATTCTAGTCTGACACCTGAAAGGAAATGTGGGAAGGAAATAACTGTAACTGGCACATCTAATAATGGGTTATGATGTTACCCTCCTGGGAACCGGGGGGGAATTGTCCTGCACTTTGGGCTGGAATTAGCCTGATTTCTCAAATGTAAATCTGTGTTAATCCTTCTAAAAGTTAAAAAAAGCCCAGGTGAGCTTTTGGTCCCCACAGAGCTCCTCTGTGCCATTTTGATGGAAGAAAAGGGTCAGAAAGCTGCCTCCGCAGTTTGTCCAAAGGTGCCCCTCATACAAGGGAGCCAGAGACATCCCTGCCATCCCCGCGCAGTGTCTTCCCACCTGCCGAGAGCAAGAAGAGCCTGGAGCAGCCTGCCCTTTGGTAACCTTTACCTAAGTAATGGTCCCTCGAGGCCTTTGGCAACTCAAAGATTAGAGGGCTCATCTGAACACAGAAGCTGCACCAATTTAACTTATACCATGACTTTGATTTGCGTTCCCAGATCCAGTGCAAGGTGCGGTTTCACAGTTTCCTAGCTCTCTATTCCCATCCCTCTGCCAGAGGTCTGTCCCTCCCAGTGGAGCTGGTGGCCCTGACTGTGGGTGCTCATCTTGGCTGCTTTTGTGCAAAAACTGGGCAGTTTCCCATCAGGCACTTGTGGGAGGACGCTGGACTTACGCCCCAGAGGAGCTGGGGCATGGGGAGGTTCGGTTCTGCCAGCTCACTGTGGGATGATGATGACCAGCACAAGCACTGAGTAAACACCTGGGTGGAGACTCCTCGGACGTAGCAGCGAGGGTTGTCAGCCTTTGTCAGTCAGCACAGCTGCTTCCACAGCCCCAGGGAGTTCAAACCCTGCTCTCCCACAACCCAGCAGCATGCCCAAGCCACACGGCTGTGGGATAGCTGGAGGAAAAGGGGACACTCTCCATCTCATCCCGTGATTTATTATTTGCTGATAAGAAAGAAATCAAGATTCAGGCAGGAGGAGCAAAGAGAGGCCTTAGATATCACGTCCTACTGGTGGATCTCAAGGTGGTTTTGGAGAGAAGTAGTTTTACACCCATTGCATAGACTCTGCACAAATAGCATTGAGTAGGTGGCTGACTTGCTGAAGGTCACCTAGCAAGCAAATGACAGAACTGGGAAAAAATGTCACCTTAGACCCTTTCCAGTGACCCACTCACTTCACAACAGTGTCTCCAGCTAAGAACCTCTCTGGCAGAGACAGACCATGGTTAAGTGCTTGCATCTTCCTCCCATCCCCTGGCCAGGCATCAGATTTGAACCAAACCTCTCCTATCCCTGCCTAGACACCCTTCCACCACCCAGATTGTGCACACAGGGCCTTATATGACCCCGCTTGCACCCATACACGCACCCCAGAGGAGTGTGATGGGATGCATCCAAACTTTGAGACAGACCAGTTTATCCATCCCAGGCTGACATGGCATCTTCGGTTAAACTGATGCAACATTACACATGGGCTACAATGGAAGTCCCTGCAACCTCTGAGAAATAAGATAGCTGAAGGGGGGCCTAAAGGTTTGTTTAAACCTTTGTGCCCTCGCTTTTTCAGACTAAAAGTAGTGCATTAGCACAGCTGAAGATCCAACCTATTTTGTAGCAAGTGTAGATTGAATTAATCTATCTCAACTCCAGTGGTACAGTGAGAGGCTTCTTTAATGGCAGGAAGTTGGCTGTCCCCATATTCTTCCCTGAGACAAAAGTTCTGGGCACTGCTAGATGAGAAAATAGCTCTGGCTTTTTCTAAAGAGGCAGTGAAATAAAATCACCGGAGGAAGTATTCCAAAGCCCTTCAATAGAGCAAACTGTGTGGGCAAAGCAGTACAAGCAAAGATTACATCATCCCCAGAAACAACCAAATAGCTCTGTGAAGGTAATTACCAAGTATGATGTAAACAACTGGATAGGGGTTATATGTAAACACTGCTAAACCAGAATAACTGAGCGTGTTATCCTGGAGAACAGAATGAGAGCATTTTAAGGCATATGTTAATTCATCAGCTCTCACTATTATTCCTGATCATGAGTGCTTGCGTTTCAATACTGTCTTGGGAAGCTGTGAACATCAAAGCCCAGAGATGCACACACACACACATCCAGGTCCACCAGCTCTGCCGGGGAGGCATGAATCTTCAGCAAGCAGATGATAACAAGTAGCAGGAAGCCCATGAAGCTACATCTTAAGCCAGCTCTGGGAATGTGAATCAAAGCCACGATTTAAGTTACTTTGATTCAGCCCCTGTGTAGAGACTGGAAACTGAAAATCAAAGTGGGGCTTGGTACCTTTTTCAAGGAGGTAGCTCCACGGCCTAAATGAAAAGAGTTGGTAGCTCCCTCAGAAGCGCAGGTCCAAATCTCAGCTGAGATGTGGGGAGAAGCTCTTTTCTCTTTTCAGAGCTGGCTACACAAAGGAGTTGACTTTGAAGTGTGGTGTCGCAATGTAATTGCTTCATATAAACTAGCATGCGGGAGCAGTCTCCAAATGAACACACAGCTTTTACTTCCCAAGTCATTGTTTCCGCTTGGAGAAAGGGAGGGAGAATTCTTCAGCCCATACGGTGAGCTGGGACCCCACAGTACCCGACAGAGCTGCCCGCCTGTGGGATGGCTCTTGTGGCACCCAGTGGGGCACATGACAGAGCGTAGCCAGAAGTCACAGATTTCCACCCAGATGTTTGCACCGTCAAACCTCTGTGATTCACCTTTTGGATGGTATCATTGTTCAAGTTCCCAACAAATCACTACGAACAAACCAGCTCTCCCCGAGGTAACTGGGATGGTAACTGGGCGTCGGTGGCAATCAGTGTGGGGATATTTGGCATGTCGGTGCCGGACAGCTGCAAGTTTTCCAGCCAGGCACAACTCTCCCACGCAATTTTGGCTGCCATGTTTCCGGCTTCCTCTTCCTTGCCAGCAGCAGTGCCAGAAGAATAAGGATTCAGAGGAGAAGCAGAAGGAGCTCAATATGGCTGAGCAAGGTGCTCTCCTGGAAGAACTGCCTTTCAAATGTCTTCCCTCCTCATCACGTACTTTCCATCCCCGGTGGGAAAGGAGTATGCTGAGGGCCACCACTGGCCCACAGGACCTGCTTCAAGGTGAGAAGAGGCACTTTTCCACATGCAGTTCACCTGAGAGCCACCACATCAGACTGCCTACTCAAAAGCAGACAGCTGTCACCCTCCAGAAAGGTGTCGTCAGGGCAGCATGTGAAAGTCCCCAGGTCCCTGACTGTTGTTAGTGTCACCTGTGAGGGTCCCTAATTTCACTGGCTTGGCTGGCAGCAGAGTGCTTGCTGTTGTTATCCCTGATACAAGGCTTGGAGTTAATAAATACAACCAGGTACTCATAACTAGGTGCAGCCCTGGCCTCAATGGAGCAGACTGCACAAGTGCAGGATCACTCCTGTTCACCTGGCCAGTCCCATCTTGGGGTACACCACAGGCGGTACTTCAAGCCCCACAGCTTTCCAGTAAAACGTCATCTAGGGGTTGTCTGCTCTGCTTCAGGCCTTGTGAAAAGCTTACAGAGGTCTTGGTCTTTACAGGGTATGCAATTCACCAGATTGTCACCTGCCTCCACTGCTGAAAAACAAAGAGGACTGCCATCCCACATAACAGAGTGCCAGGGTTTCTCCTTTAGTTTCTAGAAGGTCCTGCCTGCGCCCTCACTGCATGGCTGAGTAAGACATTGGTGGGACATCTGGATCATAGAAAATTGCACTTAATGACTCTCGGAGCAGCGACAGGACAGGAGTGCAGCGCAGCTCCCCGTCGTCACAAGCTGTACGGAGACATCAGCCAGGCTTCACGAGCTAAGCACAGTCAGCCCACAGCTACAGCTGCCCCCTCGCTGCACCAGAAAGAAAGAGGGACTCGCCTCAGTTGGGGAGCAGAGGCTCAGAAGCTTCTAAGCTGTCTTAGCAGCCCATGTCGTGCACCCATTAGAGTGGCAATTTCCAGAGCATGTGTCAGACAGCCCTCCTACACTGATGCTGAGACCAACACCTTGGATACAGGCCTGACATAATACTAGGAATATTTGTCATGATTTGTGGTACATAGCATCACTGATAAGGTGACATGACCTGCTGAGCTGTGTGGGACATTTCCTTTGCTATGAGGTGCGAGTTCTGCATGCTCGGCAAGCCTTTATTCATTTCAAATAGAATGGTAGATGTCAATTAACTGTGGGAGATATGTCAGCATTTGTTAATGCACTCTGTACTCCTTTATTAATTTTTCATACCGTCATGGATGTGAGTCTGCTCGGGGGAAACATCAACAGTAGCACAGCACATTTCCCTGCAGGGCCCTATGTTGGGAGGCAGGGGGTGGAGAAGAGGGGGAGGCTCTGTATTATTGCTCGGTGACATTTTTTTTCTGAGTGCCTGAGTACACTCATGAATGTATAAAATTGTGGAACTTGTGCATAACCAGTTTGAGTGCCTAAGTGCTGGCCTGTGGGGCTTCCCTCCCTGCCTGCAGCATAATTCCACAAGCTTTATAGGCCTTTTCTAGGTCAGATTGTTTTTATATATTGGACTACATGTTGGCTAATGTTGGTGCATTAAAAAAATAATAATAATTCGGCTTCAAAATGAAGGCAAATATTAGACAAAACTTTCCCCCCCCCGGAAAGTGCAATGCTTTAATGCTGTGCAAACAGAGCAACAGCAAGGGGGATAAATTAAAGGACAAGGGAGATTTTGGTATACAGAGCTGGGAGCTCTTGGCACATTGGGGAGAGTCTTCCAGTGTGTGTGACCAGCTTTCCCTATCTAGGAATCTTGGGAACTGGTGTGGCATGGCTTTGTAATCTGCTCACAACATCAAAGGTGGATCCACCTCCATGAACCATTTTCTGTACCGGTTCTTTGAAGGAAGAGAGCTGTCTTGCATTCTCCAGGCTCTGCTCCTCCCAGAGCATCACGCTCCTGTCCTGCACATTTCCACATTTCTCAGAGCTCAAATGAGGTCACCAAACATTTTCTTCTTTGTTTTTTCCTTTCTTCACTCTCAGGTCCTCTCAGGATGCTTCAGGTACAGATCTTGTAGAGTCAGAGAAGTCACGGGCAGACTTTGTCCCCTCCCCACAGCAGCTGAGTTAAGGGAGAGGACTCACTGTCCCACTCTCAGGTGCCACGCTAACCTTATCGAAGCCTTACTCATAGCACTCTGCAGTCCTACTTGGACTTCCTACAGTTCTTCTGATAGAGAAATATCCCACTTCAAAATTGTTAGCAATAGGAAATGCTTGTCTGAGTTTTATATGGTTTTGCACTGGCAAAGGTGGGCTGGCTGGCAGGCAAACGGGCTGTTTGAGGATTGAGCACGGTGACGGGGTGGCAGGGAAAAGGATGGGGAGCTGGCGCTGAGGCGGGCAGGCTCCCTCTTGCATCCCGTGTTGGTAGGAAGGGAGATTGTAACACGGGGTTGTTCCACAGTGGCATAAACCACTCTAAAGCGGGGCTGCCATGGGGTTCATCCTCCTCTCCAGCCATAGCTGTACTGGCCTTGCACACCCAGGGCTGGCAGGGAGCCAGCACAGGGAGCTGAGCTGGCTGAAAGCTAACACCGCAGGTTAAAAATGATGAATCTTCAGACAAAGCAGCTCCCTTACCCAGTCACCATGTGGTTGCACTGGTGCCAGTACTGGTGCCAGAGGTGGGAGACAGGGAGCATGGCTGCAGCCCCAAATGATGTCAAACTGAGGTCCAGCAGAGTTGTGTCCCAGGTTGGAAGGCTCCTTGAAAGACGTCTGGCTCCTGGCTGACTTCTTCCTTCCTTGTCCATCCAATGTGCAGTGTGCTGCTGAGCAGGTGCTCTGTTCTCAAAGGCATGTTAATAAATCAAATGGCTGGGGGCTTTTTCCTTGGCCCTAAGGGCAGGTGGCATGGCTAAACTCTCCTCATCCATCCTACCCCTTGGGGAATGGTCCCTGTATTGTTCGTATCCCCCCAGCTGGGCTGGACTGTAGTCTGGAGCCAAAATCATGTCAGGGAGTGCTCTGGTAGCACTTAAATGGCATGACAGTGCGATGGGATGGCTCGGGGGGGTGGATGCCAGAGCAGGGGATGGCTCACATGCAAGGATCCAGCTGCAACACAATGTGGAGATATGGGAGGAAGCCCATGGGGAGCCACCAGCTGCCACAGGGCAACTTATCCTAAAGGGTTATTCAGGGTCCTCTGAGATGCGATGCACTCTGTAAGTATAGACACCCCTCTGGCCCCGAAGTAAATATGTGTCTGTAAAAATACTGTGCATTTCATCAGTGACATTGCTGTAAGGAACTGTGCCTTTCAGTGTTGTCAAGCATTTGTGTAGCCCAAAGAGACCCAAGAGATGCTGCACAGCTGTTCTGTGAGGGGCTTTGGGGCAAGACTTTCAAATGTCCTGGCTGCTCCACGCTGCTATTTAAAGGTCAGTTGTATTCCGAAAAGTTACCTTGACGGGCATGGTGGAAATTTGTCTTTCTAATAAACTCACAGATTCACACAGCTGACAAATGAAAATGTGCATTTCCAGACTTTCCAGTTCAGGGTAAGATCAGCCACGAAAGCCAAAGTGGCTTTTTCTGGGTCTCCCACCCTCAGCAGTGAAGGCTGTGTAAGAAAGGCTTACAAGTCTGTGAGCAGGGCTAGAGTTGGAGTAGAAATGTGCTATCTTGGGTGAGAAAGTTCTGCAGCCTTAGCAGGCACAAAATGTAGCAAAACCTTATTTTAGTGAGTGAATTCCCCAGATGTGCCTGGGAACAAGTTGATTGACTACAAAAGATCTATTTATCCACAATCACTATTTAGAGTAAAACTGCACTTTGGAGTTTTGAAGGCACTTTCGCAATAGAGGGGTTTGCCCTGGTGTCCTTGGCCAAAAATAGTCACTTCTCTTATTTTTGTCCTGCTAACGTATGCCAGCTGGCTGCCACTCTCTATTCCTGACACGGCTGCATTTCAGTTCTGTTGTTTATGTAAAGTTTGTGCAGTGTGATTTAGGGTCCTTTGGGATGAGATGTACTATGTCAATAGAAACTTTTATTTCCAAAGCCTTTCTGTAGCCATTAAGGGACTAATTCATCCCACCAAGCAGGTGTTCACACCAATATTTGGCCAAACAGATGCATCTCCCAGCATCTTCTGGCACCTAGTGGGTTCAGGCTCTGGAGGAAGCTTCCTTGAGCAACTTCTGGAAATACGGCAGTGCTGCTCAGTGCCCCAGCACTCGGCCTTGGTTTGGACCAAGATTTTTAGCATCCAAGTGGAAGGGTTGTTTGAATACAAGGGCTTAGTTTGGCATTTTACTACATAAACTTGTTGTTTGCAAACAGATTGGAATCTGGTTTTGGAGTTTTGCATGTTCCTTCACGCTAGGCTGTAGGATAGTTTGGATCCATCTTGTTCATCTACCAATATAGCCAAGTAGGTGATAAGGAATAGGATGGGCTACAGCCATCTAAGTGCTTATCTTTCAACCTCATTTTAAAGACTGAGATTGAATTTTAGCAATCATGACAACTTCTTCTTTTCTGGCTTTAGGTCAGATATCCCTATAATTTTGAATAATGTGCAAATTTACTGCTTTTACAAACAAATCCAGCCCTTCTGAGGAACTGGGAGAAGTAAATCTGGTCCAGTGTGATTATATCTTGCCATTTATGACAAGTAGGGGCCTAGCCCAAACTCTGTGCAACACATATTCACAACGCACACTACATAATACAAAATGCAACATTTGCAACGTAGCAAAGCAAATTGTCTACAAGATATAGCCACCTATTTAAACAGTGTCTGAATAATTATCCACAGGAATTCCTGTCCCTTCAGCTGTAGAGGGGGTGGAAAAATGGGGGGCTTCTAATATGGCTGGAAAGGTAAAGAAAGTAAAAAAAAAAGGTAAAGTTTGCAAATCCGGGGTGGTAAAGCCAAGGGTCCAGGATCACACACCTACAATACCCTTCCAGCAGTTTTTAATCAGGAATCTTCAACCTCCACTGACTGCATGTCGTGGTTTAACCCCAGCTGGCAACTAAGCCCCACACAGGTGCTCACTTACTCCCCCCATGTTGGGATGGGGGAGAGAATCGGAAGAGTAAAAGTGGGAAAACTCATGGGTTGTGATAAAGACAGTTTAATAGGTAAAACAAAAGCCATACACGCAAGCAAAGCAAACCAAGGAATTCATTCACCGCTTCCCATGGGCAGGCAGGTGTTCAGCCATCTCCAGGAAAGCAGGGGTCCATCACCCGTAACGGTTACTTGGGAAGACAAACGCCATCACGCTGAATGTGTCCCTCTTCCTTCTTCTTCCCCCAGCTGTATATGCTGGGCATGACGTTATATGGGATGGCATATCCCTGTGGTCAGTCGGGGTCAGCTGTCCCAGCTGTGTCCCCCCCAGCTCCTTGTGCCCCCCCAGCCTCCTCGCTGGTGGGGTGGGGTGAAGAGCAGAAAAGGCCTTGGCTCTGTGCAAGCACTGCTCAGCAATAGCTAAAACATCCCTGTGTTATCAACACTGTTTTCAGCACAAATCCAAAACATAGTCCCATACTAGTTACTGTGAAGAAAACTAACTCTATCTCAGCCAAAACCAGCACACTGCAGCAGGAACGACATCGAACAACAAGAGATTTCCCTTAGTTTTTAGAAGCCACAAAGCATAAAGCAGAGCTCTTGTGCCTTAACAGCAGGTGAAGTTGAAATTTCACCTGTGCCCAGCCAGCACCAACTTCTGCCAGCCCAGGCAGACCCTGTGACACGAAAGCCCGTGCCTGTGTTTGTGAGTTGGTAAGCAGGAAAGTCTGCAGCCTTCCAGGTACACCTCCTGCAGCTGATTCAACTCAGATGAATGTCTCTGCCTCCAAAAGCAGCAGGGGTGGGGGGACAAAAATGAAAGCAGGTATCTGTCTCCATGAGTCTCTCAGCTTTGCAATGAATTCAGTTTCCAAAGGTGCAATAGCAGCAGCACATACTCTCAGGCTGGGCCTTTCATGAGCACTTTGTACCAGCACTGCAACCGCCAGAGCAGCAGGAGTGGGGACCTGCCTCAAATAGGTGCTGCTGAGGATGTCAAAATTCAAACATGAAAGGAGACTTGTGGGCATTTGTCCCCAGGCAAGAAAAATGAAGACCAGAAGGAACAGACTGTCATCCACGCTATGCCTGGTATAAAATGCTGAGGACTGCTCTGGCAGCCCTGCTTGCTTCTGAGAGCAAGTGCTGCTGAACGAACACCTCAGTCACCAGCAAAGCTCCTCGTAAGCACTGGGATGCTATTTTGGAGATCACTGGATGCCTTTCTCAGGCAGGCTACTGGGACCTCACAAAGCAGGTGGGAACACTGCACCGAAAGTTAAAACCCGGAGCTGCTGAATTTACAACAAGCAGCAAGACTAACCTGGACATTGAACAGGCAGAGTAGATATAAACCACATCCCCAGGCCAAAGCTGTAATCCTCCTTTGTTTATGGGATGATGCACCTCTGCAGCCCACTCCAGCGAGCCTGTCACCCTCCTGGAGAACAGACTCACCCCTCGTACCTGTCTGAAGGCAGGTGAGAAAATCGGAGAGAAGTCTTGGCGGTTGTACATGACTCTACCCCAAGTGAGGGCTGGATGCAGCACAAGGCTAGGACACTGGATTTAGCTTAGAAAATAGAGACTGCAGGGCATTATTTGGGATTAGGGTTATTTGGGATTAGGTGCTATTAGCAGTAGGCATTTTGCTGACGGTGTATGCGTGGCACCAGCAGGTGAGTGTGGGGCAGGGCCAGTGACCATAGGGCAGGTCCCACCAGGCACCCCACAGCCTGACTCTTCCCCACCAAGACGATGTCCTGGAGCACATCGGTTCTCTCCCAGCTTTGTTCCAGCTCGGTGACCACAGCATAGACACTCTTTCCAGGAGACCTGGTGGGTCCATGAGAGGTGCCACTGCACCAGGGGTCCTCAGGCCAAGGTGCGAAGAAAAGCTGGGTGTCCCTCAGAGCAAAAGGAGGGGTTCTGGTGATCTCTTTGCAAGCCAGCCTGTGTGCGCATAGGAAGAGTTATACCCACACTGTCCACCTCACCCTCCTTTACTATGTTTTTGCCTTTCACCCCCGTCACTAATATCTCAATCCACTACCCCCATCTTCCCACTGCACATCCCAATTTCCCATGCAGGATCCCAGATCCACAGGTCCTATTCTCCTACTACTTATCTTCCCTAGGACATTTCTGTCCCAGGTCCAGCTCCCTCATGCCCGTCAAACCTGGATCAATCCCATTCCCACTTCTATCTGCTGTCACATCCCACCAAAGCCCTCTTGTGGCCTCCCTGGACCTGATCGGATTCCCACTGGGCTCCTGCAGCATGCGCTGGGAGGTGAGATCTGCTCCCTGTGTTCCTCTCAACCAGCAGCACATAGTGTTTCTCTTGTTTTCTCCTTGCAAATTCAGCAAAAGAGGGAAATAATTTGATTTTTCAAAGGTGCCCATGACTGTTTGAGGCAACCTGATCCCAGGGAGGTAGAGGGAACTGTTCTGCACCCTTCCCCAAGTTCCTTTTTATCTCCGTGCCCACTACAGCTGCCCTGACCTCACAGCACATTAGTTAAAAAGCAATTGCTGCAGAAGAGCTTGGGAGACTACTTTGGGTCCAAATGGCTGAGCTCAGAACCAGTGAGGAGCAGGAACTGGCTGCAGTGGTGATGCTCACAGACCTCCAGGACTGGGGTGCCTGTGGGCACCATGCTGGTCCTTTTGCTCTAATCAGGCACTGTGAAATGTCAACCTGGCATTGAAACAAAACCAGAAATGTAAGCATTGACAGAACCCTGTCATATCCAGAGAGAGCTGAAAGACTGTACCTCATATCATGCCCTTGCTGTTAACAGAGGTTGCTGCTTCACTCACAGTGAGCACATCACCATTACTGAGACACGGGACTGGTGCCAGCGTGACACATTTTCAGCGGAAGTGCATGAAAGGGAAATATCTCTTTTTAAAAAAAAATCTTCCTCTCCCAGGAGCTATCATAACTCACTTTTCCTCTCCAGGTTCCTCTCTCCTCATTACACTCCCAATGTTTTCAGCTTTTTTTTCTTCCAATTTGGCAAAGAAAAGTTTATTGTCGTGTTGTTATTCCCAATGCAAGAGTTAGGGCAGCAGAAGGTGCACCACAGGCTGGCAAAGGGGCTGTGGTGTGTAGTTTGCCTGTCTCTGGCATCAGCTGGGTTTGGGATGAGTCAAGGAGATAAGTTAGGGAACAAACAAGTGGGAGAGCAAATAGGCCAGTCGGCAGCTTGGTGACTCAGAGACCTAATCAATGTCTTATCGTTTCTCACGCCTTCCAGCTCCAGCACCAAACCTCCAGGAGTTCTCATCGGGGGATGAATTCCTCCTCCTCCTCCTCCTCATCGGGAGCATGCCCTTGAGCCCTCTGCATGCGAAACATCCATGTCTTCTCCATGTGGCAGAAACACCCAGCCAATGATTACAGACACCAGCTAATGGACAGATACGTGTATCTCAGCCGGTTGTACCTAGATGCATAATGCAGATACATTATCCCTGGTTGCAAGCAGTATCAGCAGCCTGAGGAATTATTAGATATATTTTATAATGGAATTAGGAGATTGTAAGAGAAATGGAGCCTCAAAGGAAGAAGTTCAGACATCCCGAAGAAAATAAGCAGAGGTACTTAGGAGGACATGTATTATGCTAAAACACAAGTCTATCAGAAGCAGCTGAGTCCTATGTCACAAAATGAAATTATCTCTTGGTGTCTTTCTGCTTCATCTGAAGATCCTTTGTGAAGGCTGGAAGTCATGTTGTCCAAGGAGTCCTCTTGACCTGAGAAGAAAGAGACAGGATGAGTGCCACCCCAGTGCCTTGCATGTGAACCTTGTTGTCTAGAAGGGAGCCATACTGCAAGACTCCCTAGAACCAAGCTCAAGTGGGACCCTCTTTGGCTCCTTGGTGGAGCACACAGACATCTCCTAAGGCTCTTTGTCTTGTCCTCTTCTTCTTCACCTGCTCTCTATGGCCCTTCACTCTGGACAGGGTTATGGTGGTTGTTAGTGGTTGCTGATCATTTCAGACACCCTTTTTTCCTCCCTCAGGGCTCCTGACCCCTGCCCATCCTGGACCTGCCTATAAATGATGTTCCTTCTTCCTTCCTTGCCCCAACTTTTGTTCTTTCTGTTCTCTCTCCCTCTCCCTCATTATCCAAAGTGCTTGGCATATGTCTTTCATCTGCCTAGAGTGGGCTCCATGGGTAAGCAATGAGCACAGGAGCTAATTAGTGACTGATGCCTCAGGGTTTTAATTTGAACCTCGTGGTGCAGCCATGCCTTGAATGTAAATAAGGCACATGCTTTTGGGTGAGCATGTGGGGTCCTTTGAGAGCTCTTCAGTGGAGACCAGCCTGCTGTTCAGGCCCAGGCATGACCTCTGCAAACAACCTCTGAAATACTCAGAAGACTTACTGTGCGCTACTTACAAACTGTTTTGAAAATTTCCCTCAGTCCTTCAACTTGCAACAAATTCCATTGGGAACATTGGTGAGCTACTTGCAACTGTGCATGTGCATGAAAATTGTGAAATTTGCTATGAATCTTTAGAGATCACTGTGGGCACATTTGGAGGAGGTGGTCAAGCTTTCAGATGTCCAACTGGCATCCATTTCTGACCCCCCCTCTGGCTCCATTTACTAAAAGAAAATTAGTTTAAACAAAGGGAGTAAAATCAAGGAAGAGATGCTCCTAAAGCTAAGCTATTAACATTACAAAGAAAACGAGACAACAAATCAAAATCAAATAAATGTATCAAGATGATCTCAGTAATCTCAACACAAAACCATTTAATCCTTGTAAACGTTAAGAAAGGCTCTTCAGGAAGCAGCTGTCCCTTTAGTTACAAACGTGCTAAAGTCAATTTAACATAGAAACTGGAGCTGCTTAAATAGTTTAGTTTTGAGACATTACTATCTAATGTTCACATCACAGAGCCAGTTATAAAGCTCCTGCCTTAGATTTCCGTTCTCGCAGAGTAGGTAACCCTTTCCTCCCCTCTGCAGGCAGACTAAATGACAGATTTCGACAAAACAACTCTAATAAACAGAATTTTGACACATCTGATTAACCAGAAACTATCTGGGGCAGTGTCAAGGGCTCTAGATTTTTTTTTTAGCATAAAATACTTCTTTATTAGCCAACATTTAATTCTAAAATGTTTTCTTCATAGCGCAAATTTTAGGGATGGACACATGCATGCATGCACACAGCAACACTTTCATGACATAGTGCGAAGTCTAAGACAGTCCAGACATTTCCTAGACATTAAACACAAACAGCAAACATTGATAAAGAAGTCACTTCCCAAAGGACTGGGCCTGAAGCTCCAGTCACAGAGGCAGCAGACATCCTCTTGTCTCAATTCTTCTCATGAACAGACCTTGTTTGGGTGCTGGCAGGGAGGCAGGAGGCAGGGACAACATGACCAGCAGAGTTTTGACTTCTCGTCTTTATAATGACTACTCGGAGAGACTTGAGAGCCAGTCTTCTCTCAGTGGGGTCATTGACCTTAAAGGTGAGATATCCCAGACTGGTCCTTAAGGTTCGTGAACTTTGCTTACTCGGCCTGGTGACATTCCCCTCCTCAGCCTGCAAGCAAATCCGGTGCAAGGTCTGACTTGGAGCTACCCCAGATTTAGACTTAGCAAGTGGCAGGTTTGGAAAAAGTCCCATTTACAATTGCAGAATAAAAAGTATTTGGTGCCTTACAGAGCAGACACTGTATGTCTGCAAACATTCCCCTGAGCCTTCACTCCCCTCCCTCCCCCCATTTTTGTAAATAAAAAATTAAACGTGCAAGATGTTTCCTGAAGATTTTGGCATGGTCTTATCTGGATAAAAGGTCTCATGACAACTCTGTTGCCAACTTATAGAAATTTCAACACAAAACTATCCTATAAAAATAACTGCTTGCCAGGGTTTGTTTGTTTTCTTCCCAACAATCGCTCGACATTCGCCCATCTGCAAACTCAAAAATAAATGTGTACAATTTATTACTACTGTCATCGTTCTTCTCCTAAAGAAGGCAACTTATAGTCAGTGTTCTATTTTAGAAACAAGCTAGAAGTCAAGCAGTTTGTCTCTTGCACTCCTTTAGAGTAGCAAAACCTGCCAGTCATTCCTTAGCTGACTTGGCCTCTGAGCAGTGCTGGGCAATGCTGGCTGATGCTTCCACAGCTGATACAAAAAACCTGCTGTACCCCACCAAGATCAACATTTGCAGTATCCCTTTGGAGAAGAAGTGGCTGTGGGGTTTCCAAGGGGCTGGGATCTTGCTATTAGCCCCTGAGAAGACTGGCCTGGCTGAAGGGTGAGGGGACTGGGAGCAGGGGCTGAACATCAAGAGCTTTACCCCGGGGCGATGCTGTCCCAGGCAGGGTGGCAGAGCCCTCCCCTTCTCTCCCCGCGCACAACCCTGCTGATGCAGCAGCAGGGCAGTTCCCCACTTTGGGGGAAAAGGGAAAGTGTTGTGGCGGGGGAGAGTGAGAAGGAAGCCATCATGTTTCTCCCTCCCCAGCTGCCCTCCCTTCCCACTTTGTGGAGGAGCAGTGATGATGGCACCTCTCCGACGCCGTCATTAGTTTATAGTAAATAGTAATACATATTCTGTGTTCCGGATTTCTGTGTCCTTGGCCTTGCCCAACAGGGAGAAAGCCTTGTCCCTCATCCAGAGAGCTTGGAACCTGAGAGTGAACGGCTTGGTGGGACTGGGAAGACCCACTTTTCTCTCCTCCATTGCAGACTCATTTTGCAACAACGAAAAGATGTCCAGAGCTACAGAGAAGCACCCAGTTGGCTCATCCTTTGAAAACCAGACCCTAAACCTTCTGTGCCCGAGCTCTCCATCTCTGGTTGGCAATAAAAGCACTTCCCTATGTCCTGTTGAGAAATGTATTCAAAACTGAGGAGCACTTAGTGATGGGGCAACCAAGTCCCCATGATAATAACAACAGGGAGCAAGATGCTGCGGGGGGAGCTGCCCTAGCATGTCCAATTGCTCTTGGTGGGACAGGACCACCATGCTGATGGAAACCGAGGCCCTGCTGCCACATCAGCTTTGCTGGGACACAAGGAGCCAAGGGCTTTGGCCGGGCAAAGCAAGCGGCGGGAGGTAAGCATCAACCGGGGCTTGCAGCAACGGCAGCCCCAGCAAAGAGGAGGCAGGCCCATCGCTTCCTTGCTCCAAAGAGGAGGGAAAAGGAAAGATTTGGACCCCATCGTATAAACATTAAAGGGATTTTGCGTGCTTATACTTTTTTCCTTAGAGACAAATTATGCTGCTTTGGGTTGCCATGGTTCCTGGTTTCCCTGGTTACCCCTCGGTATGGGGTAGGGGATGAGAGAAGATGAGGGGAGGGAAGGAGGAGCCCAAAAAAGACTGGAGCCAATTGCAAAGATCCTGAACAAGGCAGATGACGTCAGCAGGCTTTTTTTCCCAGGAAAAAGAACAAAAAGGCAGAATGGATGTCTGTTGGCAAGGATGGTGGCTGTGTTTTGCACCCTTTGATGTTTTATAATTCAAAAGGGGGAGAAGATTGTGCAACAAAATTAATCGTCAGTGAAAACCTACAGCTCGGTGTTTACTACTTCCTTAAACTTAGAAACAAGATGATCAGTGGGGAGAGAACCACGATGCGAAAGAAGAAATCACAGTGATGGGAGCACCTGGGGCCATGTGCAAGCTGGCCGGCGAGGCCAGGCTGCCTGTACCGGCTCTTACAACGGGCCGGCGCGGCCAGGCAGTACAAGAACTTTGATGTGACTCCAGCTCCAGAGAGAGCAGGTCGACACAGCTCTCCTTGCCAGCTCCATCCCGCAGAGCCTCGCACAGACTATCCCCTTCCAAAAATCAACACGACAATGTACACAAGGAGGGCTTCCTTACATGGCCAAGCCCCCAACCCTTAGTGAACCCTCACATGTTGTTTTCAAGCAGTCAAGCTTGAGTAAGGACTAAACCCAGCCTGCGTGAACTCTCTTTATACAACCGCATGTTTCAGTGGTTGGACAAGAAATCCAATCTGATCCCAGTGGCAGCGCGCCAATAATCCTCTCACCTTTCTCTTAATATCCTGTGACTCAGTGATATATGTCAGGCCATTTAAACCCCAGCAGCAGAGTTCAGGTGCTGTACCAATTATATTGAGTGGACGGGGAGACATGCTAGTTGAACGGCAAATAGGTCAGAGGAATGATTTAACTAATAAATTATATTAATGAAAAGTTCTTTAGGGAGCCTTTGGGTTTATAGTTCTGCAGAGGAGAAGAGGGTCAGCAGGAGCCAGGAGGAAAATGAGAGAGTGGGTAGTGAGAGGACCTGGCAATAGACCTGGGTAGAGCAGGGAAGAGCAACAAACGGGCGGCTGAGGAGATGGGAAACCAGATGAGCTGAGCATGTCTGCTTTCTCCGGCACAGTCCCGGCTGCACCAGCACTGAATTCGTCTTAACATGGCACAGAGATGCTTGGGCTAGCTCAAGTCGGGAGGAAAACCACTGCCTTAACTGAGTTCTCTGCCCAGGTCAAAATAGGCAGTTTTTCGTCAAGGCTAATTAGCTGAGATACGGTGTCTCACCAGCACAGCAGTACCGACCTCCAGCCCTGGCAGTAGCTCACTTAGACCTAGCCTGGACGTCTTTACACAGCGATGCATTCACCACATAGAAATATCTACGGGCCTGTCCAAAATCCGCTGACGTCGTCTTCCCGGCGCTGGGCTTTGAATCAAGCCCAAGTCTAGTGTCTAGAAATAGAGTTAGCAAAACTGAAACCGCTGCCAGGAACACATAGTATCCTTGGGTTGCCTTCATTAACAGTTCAGTTTGAAACGATTCCTAAGGACTAATTTGTTGTGCTCTGATTGCTGGGGCTTGGAAGCGCAAGGGAGGATTTCAGCAAGGGGGTAGCAGAGATCCTGCTCCTTTCTGCAGGGTCCTGTGCCTGCATGTGTTGTACCTGCAGATAAATCAAGCCAAGGTGTAGTTTCGAATGGTACTAATGGTGATAATCATTAAGTGTCCTACAGGGAGTGCAGGGCATTACTGGGTGTTGGGCAAAAATTACAAGGATGGGTAAACAAGGTACCTTTGGAGTCTGGTCCCTGCCTGTGATAACACCGAGATAACTTCAAAGTTATGTTGTCATCACTGCAGATGATGACCTAGAGATTTGTGACAGCTAATTTTAGCTGTTTTGAAGTTAGATGACTGTTGTCAGCCAGGGGCATAGCTCCACCTGTGTGGAAGGGAGGAGGGCAGCTGGGACCACGTGCCTCGGAGGTGTCCCTCTCGGGCACCTTCCATGGGATGGCATGAAGCCTCTCCTGGCAGTGCCTGTTTCTCTCCACCGTTTATGGAGAAAGCCCAGGCAATGGATTTCAGCTACCTGACTTCTGAGTGGACCACGTCAGGTGTACAAACCCCACCTGTCCTGTCTGTGATTGCTGTTGGTAACCTGTGTCCCCTGTCCCCAGAGCTCCTGCTGAACATGCCTGGCCCTGAAACTCCTCCTGGCAGCTAAGCATAAAACCGCTCCTGGTGGGAGGAGGTTGTTGCTGAGTTTCATTTATGTCTGATGCTGAGCGAAACACAGAAACACGGTCTTTATCAGAGCAAATTTATTTTTCTAGCGACATTTGAAGAAGTTTTACAGTACCAGCAGTTTGAAAAATAATCTTCAGCATTCATGAGATGTTATAAATTGGGGCTTTTATGTATTAGAGACAGAGCAATAAATGCCAAAGGGGATTTATTGGTTATTGCTGCTCTGATAAAAGGGTCATTAAGAGTTATAAAAGTCTAAACGATAATGGGGAGATGTTGTAAATGCTGTAAGTGAATAGAATGAAAGAACATGATATACTCATTGGCTGAGGTCACTTCCTAATAGTTTATAACCCTCTTCTAACCACGGAAGAGAAGGCTGGGTTTGCCCAGCCAGGCAACTGAAAATGCCCATCAGTCACTCCAGTTGCGGTACTGGGGTTTCCTAACCAACACCTCACTGACTAGCATCCTGAGAAAGCCCAAGCCTACAGAGTAAGCCGATATACCATGTGGGGACTGGTCTCTGAAGGGCAAGTATGGAGCACGGGCATGCATCACACGTGGGACAGCACCAGGGGCCTTTCTGAGCGAGGCACTAAAACGGTTGTGCCAGAGAACAGACCTATTGCCCCAAATCTGCAGCTATGATGGAGACAAACCCCATCCTCCTCTTAAATGCAAAGGGAGTTTTGTCTGAAATACTCCTGCAGGACTGCCAATGGCTTAGCAACACTATTTGCTTTATCTGCCCTGCACACAGTGTCTGACCAACGAGTCCCATCAAAATTTAAATGTGAAAATGATTTTAAAATGAACACCATCAATTCCCACAGCTTATTATAAGCAGAGCTGCTGACAGCATCTATCATAAAGGTCTCCAGCTTGTCCCATTAGGAGCCTTGTTTTCTGTTGCTTATGATTTTGTCAAACTTGAACTGAAATTTTTCATTCCAAATCTGTCTCCTGTTGAATTACTGTGGAAAATTTCAGGCAGATCAGTGCAGCTGTGTCCAGCTGTGAGGCTAGAGGAAGAGACATCATTTTGCTTGTGTTACATTAAGACACTAGCAACTTTTTCTTTGAGGAAGCCCAATTTCTCTATACTCAGGACTCTGTCATGGCAGCATTATTTCTTTTCAGCGATCTACTTTTTGCAATTTTGTAGAAAAGGTAGAGAAATCTGGTAAACTATGTTCTCTGGGAGAAAAATAAATCAGCACGTACCCAGTCGAGATGCTAGTGCATCACACCCAACTTCCCCGGGGTGCTCCAGCACAAGGCGGCCGTGACTTGATCTGCAGTTACAAGTGGGAAGTGCCGTCAGTCCAGTGAGGGCTAGGTGCTAGAACTAAGGGGAAATGGTGATTTTAGGTCCCTAACGTGACCTGTGAATGCAGCTGTGAAGAAGTCACCTGATATGAATGCAGTGCTGTGGGAAATTTAGGGCCTGATTTATAGGATATAGTGGGATAAATTGTGGGAAGGAAGGAGATGAGGTTTACACTGGGGCAAGGTATTGTGGATGGAGATGGAGTGTCTGTACAGGAGGCTCTGAATTTTGCTGGTGAGTCGGGTGGGCTTCACTGTGACAGTGCCCGAGGGAATTGCCCTTGGTTTGTTTTCCCCACTCCCCTGCACAGGTGATCCCCCCCGCCCCATCCCCCTCAGGAGCGTTATTGCAATTCTCAGGTCAAACATCCACAGATGGGAAATGCCTGGGACTCCCTGCACATCTTCTGTTTTTCTGAGCTACTGCAGTGATATGATCATAGGAAAAAAAAAACACGTAAAAATAAATAGCTCTGTTTACAAAGCAGGGTTTAAAGAGTGTACAGTAAACATGGGCTGGGCACACTCAATATAGAGTAAACAAACTGCTCATCCTGGGCACCAGAGGAGGGGAAGACACCAGTGGGTGATCATGTGGCTAGAGATTGTATCATAAATCATTTGCCACCAGGAGACAAATGTCGGTTGAGTAAGCATCCTTAATTCTGGCATTTCTTAACTTTCCAGTGTTTGCCTTTGCAACCTAATCATGCTTTCGGCTTCTGTGATACATACGATATCGTGGCACGCTGCGTATCAAGACCCTGCAGACTCTCTCTGACCTAGTAAGAGAGGCACGTCGGATTTATTCTGCTAACAAGACTTGAGCAGGCACGCTGCAGACCTGTTCTCTGCAGCAGATGAACTAAGGAGCTTGGCATTTCACCTGGCCTTAATTCCCCCAGTCGGTGCAGACCAATCGAGGCTTCTTGTGGCACCTGATGGAATGCAGAAGTTCTATAGTGCCCAGCTTGGTTAGTAACTTATTTGCTCTGGCAGGTACCGCAGCACCTTGAGATATCGATTTCACATGAGTAAACTAATCTGGAGAGGCTTAAAAGATTGGCTGGCATTTGGGCAAACAAGGTGGATATTTTTTTTCCTAGTGGGATCTATGAGTCATCTTTTACTTGACTAGTTGGACAACTTTCAGACATTAAAATACTTCTTGAAAATACTTCTTGAAAATACTTCTAAGCCCTTTACTTATTTTAATCAAAAGAGCATTGTTGTTGATTATACCTGGTTTTAAAAGCTTTTCAGTTTCTGGTCAGGAGCAAGTACAATGAAACATTTTACAGCTTAACTATAAAACACAAGGAATAATGAATTTCTAAACATCACATGAAATGAGAAGCTATTCTCTGTATTATTCACCAAACACTCACAAATAAGGAATTTATGTAGAGAAAATGGGGACCACTATGCATATTCAAAAGGGAAGAAGTTCACCAATGAAATAGTATGAGCAACTGTAACTGTAAAAAAACATTTTAAAAACCAGTAACAGTATCAGCAAACACTTCTCAGACAAATATCTTCAAGCAACCGACCAATTATGACATTACTCAGAAAAAATCGGACCGGTCCCAGCCCTGCAAAGACTTCAGCAAATTATCAGCATCCTTAGAGAGGATAACCTCATTTCCAGCACACCACTGAAAACAGACGGACAAGTTGGTTTTGTTTTCCATTTCATTTTTGTCTTCTTGTTATTGTAAATGGCATGCTGTTGTTTTGGTTTCCAGCACTTATGGTTAAGCTACTTACAAACAGCATGACTGTAACTTCACCCATGGAAATGATGGTGGGTTTATTTACAAGATATTCATTTGCACTTGTGTAATTGAGTGGAGAATTCTCCTCCGACCTGCGTGTTCTCGCCTGGCATTCTTCCTGTTTGCTTGTTTTTAATTACTCATAATATGCATACTAATGGTCTTAATAACTTTGCTCATGAAATCTACATCTGCAGTGGGCTTTTAATTTACAGCTTGAATGTTATTGTTTTAATTTTCTTCTTTCCAGTAACAAAGCAGCTACTGATGCTTCAGATGTGATCAGAGGATTTAAACTTCCCTTCGGTGTGCAATGGGATGCTTGCTGCCTTACCAGTACCTTTCCTGGAATGAGCCAGCAACATGCATGGGACAACCCCGCGCTTGTACCGGTCAGTACATCACCTGCTGGCAAGCCCTGAGCATCCTTCCCCACAAAGCCTAGGCGGGCCCTGAGTGAAGGTTACTAACTGCTGAAGCACACTGTAAAAGGAAAATAAGGAGCCTTGTTCCAACCCATATTCTCTTCATCAGGTCTCTTTCTTGACTTGTGCATCCTTCTTTCCCCAGTTAAAATAACCTCACAGCCTTCATAGAAAGCAACCTACCACCTCTACCCCAAATCCTGACTGCGATTGTTGTTTCTTTGCTTACTCATGCGGCAGTATGGGTTTCATAAATTACAGCATAGCGTGGGGCCTCCCATGCACTAACAACCCTCACATTAGGGGATTAACTTAGAAATTGCGAGAGTATTTGGGATACATCTGCCTTCATGGTTTTGAGTCTTTCCAAGTTTCTGTCTAATCATGAAAGTTGGGAATTTGCTTTTTTGGGGGAAAAAACCCTAAACAAACCAAAAGCAAAACAGAAAGATAACTGAGATTCTTCCTGAGGCACGTGATTTCTGGAATGTGAGTTAAAAGCAAAACATAAAACAAATATAAAGCTTCAGAAGTCATGAGAAGCAGAACCACTGCAAAGACTAATTTGTGTGTGGCAATTATTGTGTTACACAAGTACATAAACTCTGAGGTCACATAGCAAATAATGATTGTGACAGATGATCTACACTGTAAAAGGTTCTAGGTTTGGCCCAGATTTTTAAACATAAACTAAATAATTTTCTGAGAAACTATTAATATACATGAGCTTTAAAAGGTCTTTAACTCTGTGGTACTATGTGGAGTAAATAAAAATCAAACTCTGTATTTACATACAGTAAATGTGCACAGTGATGTGTTTTAAAAAGGACAAGAGTTAATAATGCATGAAGGGTGCTACAGGTGGAGGTGGAAGTATTGGCCTCTGGTTGCTGAAAACTTCTGAGATGCAAAGGGAGTCACACAGATTTAACTGTTAGCTTTCCTGGGAGGTTTTTCTGGGGTTTGTTGGTTAAGTTGTGATTCACCTTGCTTTTAGTTGAAAAAAAAAAAAAAAAAAAAAAGGTTTTCTGGAAAAAAAATGAAAAAAGGGTTTCAAATGAAACAAATATTAGCTTAAAGAGAAGAAAAAATATATTAAAAATTTACAATTTTACATTAATTTACGTTCTATATTAAATTAAAAATACATTGTAATAAAATATAATTCAGATCTTAAAAATAAACTCCTGAGAGAATGTTTGTAGAATTTTTGTGGATTTCTTTATTAATAACATACTAGACAATCCACATTGTAAAATCTCCTTTTTCTCCTCTGTTCATCCTATGTATCTGTTACCTTCAGCGTGTGCTTCCTGGTGTTCGGACTTTTTCCTCTCTTTCTAAGCCCCACAGTTGTGCTGCTCTGGCACGATCCATCTCGTGCACCTCCAGCTCTCAGCCTGGCTACGGCAAACTTGCCGGGTGTGATTCCTCACACCTCTCCTAGCCCCCAGGATGGGGTGAATGGCCCCCAGGAGATTAGCTCAGCTGGAGCTGGGATGATGAGCTGGAGCAGCATGCCAGGCATTCAGATGGCTCAAGATAGGAGAGGCGTATCCCACCCCTTTTCCCAATAACTCTTGTTTCCTGGTTTTCCCAGAATTACACAGTGCTGAACTGTTTGGCCCGGGAGGAAAAGGAGGAAACAGAACAACCAAAGAAGAAATCCAATTCCACCAGGAGCCGCCGATGAAAAGCATTTAATCCGAGCTCTAAAAGTGAGGCAGAAATATTAATTTGCGTCTCACTTTAAGTGACCCACATTCATAAAGCAGTGTAAAAGCGAAGGGGTCCGCTGCCCTTCAGAGCAGAGCTTCCTTGGGAAACACATTTTGTGATCACTGCCACGGGGCATCAGATCAGGTATGACAAGAGCCATTAAATCAATGAATCATTACAAAACTGAAGGCTGGTGCTATTGTGAATCAAACAGAGAAAGGCACAAGACTGGCTGAATGCTGCACTGATCAATTTAATAAAAATTAAGCGGCAATTTGAGGGCTAACGAGGATTCAAAGCTCAAAGTCCTCCCACAATGGTTGGCATCAGATGGGGCATGGTGTTTGCTAGGTGAGAAAGGCTGCCCTGCCCTTCTCCACCCTGAACCTGTTTGTGGGTAAATACATTAATTCAACGTCCCAAATGACTTCGTATTTCAGGCTACTAACCTGACCCTCAACTCCTATTGAAGCCTTGTTTATCAGTGCTAACGGCCTATTTCACAGGGCAAGTCTTTATCTTGGCTGATATACTGTGTTCCCAAAGGCTGATGTAACAAGGGTCGCAAATGTCTTGTGACGAATCTCTTCCATCCTCTCTAATTCCCATGTGAAATCAACTCGCATGTATCCTAGATTATACACCGCCGAGCAAGAAGGAGGCGTCTTGGCACAAGCACGTTTAAATCCCCCAGGTGCAGGGAAGGAGAAACAAAGATTCATTACAGTAATAAAGTTTCAGCCTTCTAGGGATGAGGTCAGATGGGAGCAGCAGAGCGCTGGCAAACAGGAGAGCATCATCTTATGTACATGTGAGCCATAAATAAGCCTTCTGATGTGTGTCTGTTCATCAGGGTCCGTTGAGGGAAAATATCTACCCCATCACTGAACATTTCACAGGGTAAAAAATGTTCATTGGACAGTGTTGTGGAAGTAGGAAATTTTTTTTCTGTCTGAATTTGCTGTCTTGGCTTACTTACCTCCGAACATGGCCAGCAAGCCATGAGTCCTGACAATTTCTGTATGTTTAATACAATGGAAAAACACTATGTGTTATTGGTGTACTTAACAATTTTGTATTTACTGCGAATCCTTTCTTTGTAATGATGGAAATTCAGTGTTTAGGATAGGAACTGCTTACTGCAATCAGGTCGGGAAACTGCAAGAGTGTGCACCAGAATGCTGCCCACTTCTTTCAAGTCATAGAAAACGCGCATTTGTATTAATATGATTATATTACCACATATTAGTATGTTTTTGTTACACAGTAAAAGCCACTGATCAAAAGCAAACTGAAAAGTACAACTAATATCTAGGTTGCAACATGTTGCCATAACATTTCTGAGAAACAGGAGCCTCCTGGGAGCCGTGTAGGTGGCATTCGCTCACCTCAGAGCCTCAACATCTCTGTCAAATCGCTTCTCCCTGCCACTGCGCATGCCAGAGTCTGCCTTAATTTAGATTCTGCTCTCATAAGACCCTGAACTCCCTCCACTGCTCCCTATTGCGGGCATAAATGGCAGCCAGAATCTCCCAGGACTGGTCTCGTAAGCCTTTTGTCCCTCCATTCAGTTCAGCAGAGTTACATGACATACGCATTAGCTTGGATTTAGTTCGGTACTTCTTCAAATGCCAACTGCAAAAACAAGGGTGAGGAGGAGGAGGGAAGAAAACTTTGCAAGCAAATGTAATACCCGCAGGCCAATACTTCCATTAACCTTTCTAAGGAAAGGCAGGCACACTCATTTTCTAGCAGTCTATCAGTTTCCCCCCCATTTATATACATACTCTTTGCCCTGGCCATAAAGCGTCTAAAAGAAAATTTATTGCAGGGGACTGGCTATTGATTTGCAACCCTGCACATCTGGAAGACATGAACCAAAAAAAATGTCCATTCTTTGAACTAATGAAAATTTAAACTCTAGCATATAAGAAATGGTTTCAGGATAAAATTAACTGACATTTTGAATACTCGCCATCTATGCTTGTTTTTAATTTATAGTCAAATCCTGTTTACAAAACTCACCAGAGAAGTTTCAGTGATATTTGTGGGACTATTTGAATTCAGTGAAGCCACATTGAGCCCTTACAGCAATTAATTATACCCTCCTGAAGTATCTTCCAGGGAAGGGTTACGTGATTGCTGCTTCTCAGGGTCCCTGATGTCAATGGGATGGATACTGTAGTCTCTCTTGAGACTATCCATAACGTTTTCTGTGAATGAAATGAGCTAGTCCCTGACCAAGCAATTCAAGTAAACTTTCCCTCCAGGAGGGGATCCAGGTTTCCCCCACCGTGTCTTTGTGTTTCGTTCCTTCGCATCTCTGCCAAAAACGATGAGTTCAAGGACTAAGCCTAAATTTCCTGTCAATTCCTGTCCAAGTCGTTGCTGTTGACATCCTGACTCACTGAAGAGGAAGGTATTATCTGCCTCCATCAACAAACATCATTCTCTTTGCAATTCCTAGGGCAGGACCAAACTCTTCACCTGTAAGGTCACAGTTACATAAAGCTGGGAAGGATATTTAACAAATGACTCTAACTTGATGTACACAGGAAAAAGTAGCATGGCCAACTAAGCTCAACCACATAGCCTGGTTTCCCCAGACTCTCCCATCACAGAAACCATACAAACACTTGGCACTTTCACTAGCAATATGCACCAACATGTTGAATGTTTGCTCATCTGAACTCTCAATAAATTAATCTCTTCATAAATTGCTCATTAATGATAGATCTCTCATCCACCTACCATCCAGGTTGTCTGTTTTACCCGTGCAGAAAGCACTTGCATCATCAACTCAAAAACACCCAGAAAGATTTACAAGGAAGCAAAGAATCTGCTTTTGTTTTGAGATTACTGTATTCAGATTAAGTGTCAAGTTTAGCCACTTTTTGCTTGAAGCGAACCCATAGTTTTCCTTCCCTCCCTCCCTCCACCTGCCAATGTATATTTGCTTCTTGTGTAAGCATTGCAATAAGGTATTACAGTAACAGCCACTATAACACCAGTAATGATACCACTAATAATAAAGATCTTGCACTAATTTAGTGCCTTTCCTCTCGGGATCACGCTGTGCTTTAAAAAATCAGTGTGGGCATCTCCTCCAGAGTTTCCATTTGAATGGAATAAGCTGAAATCCCTGCCTAGCCAGCTCCCCTCTCTCATGGCATTGCTCCCTTTTGCTCCCCTCTCCATCTAAGCACATTCATTTTACACAATAAGGTTTCATCCAGAGCTAGCTGAATGAGCTAAACAAGCTATTGAGGGTACCAGAAGTGGTACGATGACATTCGCTGAAAGCAGAGCACAAATTTGAGTGCAGCAAGCATTGCAGCAACACAGCTGTGCTGCCTTCTGCGCCCAAGGTTTGACCAACTTGATGCATATCAGATGATGGGACTATTCGAGAAGAAATATGCAACTACAAAAATGAGTCCGAGGTGAGTGGCATAAATGGAAGGTTGGGGAGACTTCAGGCGGAGAAGGAACAAAAGAGCCAAATCATGGCTTGTATGCTTAGATTTGTTAACCCAGCTGATAGAAATCCACCTGTCAGGAAGAGGAAGAGTCGGTCTGCAAACAAGTTAGTGATATTCTAGTAACATTGTGAGCTTTGACACGTGGGGTAAATCATTCTTCTTCTTCAGACGACACAGTTTTATCACTGGATCAATCTCCCATCTTCATTAATTGCTATTGAAATTGCAGGCAGTAATCCTTTTACTGTAGAACAAGCAGGAAGTATTCAAAGTATGATGAATCGGTGCTTTAACTAGCCCAAACATGATAGGCAAAGCTTGCTGCCGTCACTGGTGATTCCCCAAGAAAAGCATTTATGTAACTGTATAGTTATGCATAATTATACAGTGATGCATGTCCTGCCTATACGTTAGGTCTACTTGTTCCATGCATTTTTCATAATACCCCATGTCTCATAACAGCAGTTATACAGACTGATGTAGGTGCCAGTAAAAGTAATAATTTCAAATGCAGCAGTTTAATTCAGACAGCTCCAGGCTTGGGGACCATCAGTTCTACGAATGAAGTCAAAGCCTGGCAATGCTGACCAGGAGTCGAGAAAAGCTCAGTGAACAGAACTGCTCTTCCTAGTGGAGTCACACGTCTCCATAACAAACTGCCTGGCTTATGTTTGCTCCTCAGAAAATTACAGCTGGGATTTTCAGAGCTGCCTGGGAGTTGAGAATCCACATCCCAGGTGGCAGTTGCACCCTACATTAAGAGCAGCATATAGTCCCATCCACTTCTTTTCCTGCTGTCTAGGAAATCCTAGCAGACAACAAACAGTTTGGTAGCTTGGTAATAGCTAATCTGCCTGGTCGGAGTGTGTTTTGCCCGTATCCGAGTCTGTTTCTACTCACTCCACTGAAAAGCAGCACCAGCGGCAGAGGACTGCTTCAGTCCAAGACGTTTTAATAACACTGGAGGCAACTCTTGAGAAGGGATCTAGACTCTGCTTAGTGTTAGGGCTATGAGTTGTATTCCTGATTTATAATCTTCAAGCATCAGGCCAAACTCCTTCCTGCTTACAGTTGGAAACCCATCAAAAGCAGTGATATTGCCCTTCCTTCTGCCAGCAGTAACACGGCCGGGCAAGAACATGGGGCTAAGAGTGGGAGTTGCTGTGTTGGGATAGGGAGATGTGCCCAACTAGTGTATTTAGTAAGACACTAAGGCACAAATATATTAATGATCACATTGCACCACTTCTCTGAAAAATACTTACATAAATAAAGGCCAGCACGATATTGCCAGAGCAATTTCCTGGATGTGATCAGTCATTCCCGCTGATGTCAGTGCCAGGGACGAGGCTTCAGTGACTTCCAGTCATGCTAGCCCTGCCCTGCAGGGGCAACACAGGGCCTGCGAAGTGACCTGGATTCTAGTGCTTGTTTTGCACCAGCTGAAGTGTTTGCTAAGCTCTCATCAGCAGCACCTGTGCGATGCCACCAGCTGTACTGTCATCGCACAAGTGTCACCGGGGACGCCACGGGGAGCTGGGGAGGCTGCGCTGCTCGTGGCCAGGCAGCTGATTAACGGAGAGGACGCTGCACAGGGAGGCACGGGGCCAGGCTGCCTTTCCGTATTGGCAGTGCGGGCTGCGGCGGGGAGCAGCACCTTCTTCCTCAGAAATGCAGCCCCAACAGGTGGGCTTTGGAGACAAGAGAGCCTCCGGGCTCCGAAATCTGCAGGGGATGGTTAAAACCCCAAAGGCTATCAAACCCAAGGGGAGGGAGAAAGGGGAAAATACAGCTTTGACCAACTGTAGAAAAACAAGCATAACTCTGACCCAGCAGAAGTAATAGTGAAATCAGAGATGCGAGCTGCAAGGGATGTCGTCATAAGCAATAAAAAAAACAAACTGCAGTTTAGTAAGAGCTGACCAATGTCCTAGGTGGCAAAGCATGAGTCAAAGGAAGTGCCGAGTTGTGAGTCATCCACCTCAAAGGGCTTTATCCTTGGATGAAAGTCAAAGAGACAGCTCAGGGAGAAAAAAGGAGTGCAGGAAAGAACAGAGGCAATGCCAGAGCACTGGGCCTCCTCGCAGAGCAGAGGCCAAGCGGAGGGCAAGGCTGCTATCGGCCAGTTACCAGTTACGCTCCCTTACAGCTATTTCTGGCCGGGCACATAATAGGCTGCATGTTTTACAAATGCAAGGGTCAGGCTCCTGCCCTGGGGAACTTCGTCTACAGCACAAACAAGAACTAGAGCAGGAATAGAAAGAGGGAAGTGCTACAGAAAGCAAGTCACATCACTAAGTGTGTGTGTGTTTAAACAAGCAAACAAACAAATAAATACCAATTTTTTTTCTCCTGTAGCCCTTTTACCATGACTTTATTACTGATATAGTGCTCCACAGGCACTTGGGCTGGAGGAGCAATAGAGCAATTAGCCAGCTGACGTGGCTTGGTCTTATGAAGAAAGATGAAAAGCGAGAAGCTAATACAGAAAATTACAGGTCAGATAAAGGCAACTGTGATAAGGATCAATGCATTTTTGGAGGGTGAAAACACAAAGAAGCGTGAGGAATTATTTAAGGTTGTACAAAAAAGGGATGGAGAAGATGATGGGATTGTTAGAGGGAAGTAAAAGAGAAAGCAGACAGGATGAGAGGCTGTACAGCATCACGCAAATCTAAACACAGGCTGACTTATGAGTTCTAGATTACAGGGAAGCATCAGGAGTGATGGAAGAAGTAAAGAAAATGAACGTGCAGGATCTCATGCTGCTTCAAGGACAGTATTGGAAAATGCATCACTGTCGTGGTTTAACCCCAGCCAGCAACTAAGCACCACGCAGCCGCTCACTCACTCCCCCCCCGCCCCCAGTGGGATGGGGGAGAAAATTGGGAAAAGAAGTAAAACTCATGGATTGAGATAAGAACAGCTTAATAGAACAGAAAAGAAGAAGCTAATAATGATAATGATAACACTAATAAAATGACAACAGTAACAATAAAAGGATTGGAATGTACAAATGATGCGCAGTGCAATTGCTCACCACCCACCGAACAATGCCCAGTTAGTCCCCAAGCGGCGATTCCCCCTGCCCCCACTCCCCCAGTTCCTATACTAGATGTGATGTTACATGGTATGGAATACCCCTTTGGCCAGTTTGGGTCAGCTGCCCTGGCTGTGTCCCCTCCCAACTTCTTGTGCCCCTCCAGCCTTCTCGCTGGCTGGGCTTGAGAAGCTGAAAAATCCTTGACTTTAGTCTAAACACTACTGAGCAACAACTGAAAACATCAGTGTGTTATCAACATTCTTCTCATACTGAACTCAAAACATAGCAGTGTACCAGCTACTAGGAAGACAATTAACTCTATCCCAGCTGAAACCAGGACAATCACTGAAGACATGGTAAATATGAGAGGCAGGGTACAAGGCAAAAGAGAAGAGGAAGATGGTCATAGTAATCACATCAGTAGTGTCTTCTGTTTTGGGGGGGACAAAAAACAATTACAAAGGCCCCAGTGGAAATCAAAACGTGGATTTACCACCAGAGGTTTGAAGAAAAGAGAGAACAGAGCCAAAACATGTTTCAATGATCCCAGCTTAGTTTCAGTGCACAAATCTAAATCAGCTCCATTAATTTAATGGATATTAACCAAGTTTTACAATGAAGCAGGTGGCAATAGAACCTGACTCATTTTTATCCTGGGCAAGGCAGGCAGGAGCTGAAGCGATCAAAAGCACTGGAAGCTGTGCTGAGATAGAGTAGGAAGAGAATTAAATAGGTGGGAAAATCCCAAAGGTTCTATATGGTTCTATATGGTTTGTGTAGTTTAATTTTCTGACTTCTTAGGTCCAGTTTTAAGCAATGCTTCCATATTGTCATTATCCCCCAACATCACCCCATTTATTTCCTTGCATTCCGCATATGAGGTGGGAGAGCACAGTGCAAAATTTTGGTCCCACAAACACTTATGTAGGCATTATTTTTTACATCCTGGTAGAACATATACAGCTTCAGGGAGGGAAGGGTCTGAAATAATTAAAATAAGCAAAACCTCAGGATACTGATAATCCAGAACCATAAATCAGAAGCCAGAAAATTAATCCTACAAAACATATAATGTAAAAAACCCACACCTTGGTTTGTTTACAAAATAAACAAGTACGCATTCTTTACTTTTGAGTAATGACAAATATGCCAAGTATTAATGCTTTATGCTAAGGTACATCTGTGTCTGTTTGCCTCCTGACATCTCTAAAAGAAAGAAAGATTGTTAAACTAGAAAGCATCAATATCATGGACTTGCAAACAAAAAGGAAAGTTATGTCTGTAGGGCTTAGAAATAATATGTAAATAGAGAAAGAATGTCATCATGCAGATACATGATGCATGTTTGTACAGAGAAATCTTGGAAAAAGAACACAACATCCCCATATTTATTCATTGTAATGTATTACAGCACAATGTTTAGGGCAAATAATAAGCTGTCAAATGAAATAACTTTCATATAATATTAGTTACAGAAAGCATTTTGGAAGATTGAAGCACAGCAGTAATAACATTTTCAACATTACTCTAAAAATTATTTCAGCATATTCATTCTGTGAGAAAGAAACTGGCATGAAAGATGATTTTTGGTTCTCCCACCTTCAACTGTGCAATTTTTCCATAGAAGGCCTTGGAAAAAAATGAAAACCAAGTGAGCAGGCTGGATTTTTCACTTCTCTGCTATCTCTACAGTTGTGCATGTAAATAACTTGATGTGCTTTTATAGTTCTACTGAATTCAAGGTGTGGGATGATCCATATGCTGGAGCATCAGTAGAAAAATGGTGTAGCACAAGAAATGTAACAAGGTACAGTATGAAACAGGAGGTACAAAGAAGGCTTAAGAAAAACAAAATTTAGAGCATAACTGAGTAGTCATTTGTTTTATTCCTGTCCATGTATTGATTGTCTGAGTACAAATATTTAAAATTATTATTGTTGTTTTGATTGCAGTGATTATTTGTGCTTATTCTGGTAACTTACAACTGAATCAAGTTATGAAAAAAAATAAACCAGATCAAAACCAATTACATTAAAAATGCGATGGATAATTTATGGATCATTAAAAACATAAGCAACTATTTTAACTATCCAATAAATCAACAATTGCAGAAGTATTTTAGATTTTATTAAAAAATCCAGGAAACTTATAAATCTCATTTTACACTCACAATTTGTAGGACACACAAATCAGTTTAGTTTTTCCTTGCAGCTGCTAGACAAGTAACCAAATCAGTTTCCCAGCAGTTGATCGGCCATTGGCCTGACTGCACATCAGAAGACATGCTAGAAGATGTGCAGTCCCCAAGGGGCGATTCCTACAGACCTCTTTGATAGATCCTCCAACGGTTTACTTCTGAGAGGTTTAAATAAGCCCAGCTGCTCTGCTCAGTGATGTATTCCTGCAGCGGGACAGGGTCAGCTGAAGAGCTGCCGGGGTCGCAGCCTCCTGACCCAAAATTGAGCCCAGGCAGCGCAGCCCTCTGCAGACCGTACCTGGAGAACTCCCTCTGCACACACACACATGATGACATGCAGACAGCACAGATCCTGGCCACCTCTGTTATTTCACTCTGGTTATTTCTAAACTATTAGTTAGCAAATAGCCGGGTGCCTTCAGCAACCTTTCGATATTTGGTCAATACCATCCTGCTCCCAGAGATGATGATCCTAACCTGGCAGTTCATGTACAGGGCAAGACTCCCTCAAAGGGTGGCAGAATTTAGTCCAGAGCACTTCAACAGGGAACAATGTCTGCACCCTGGTAGTGAACCTTGGTGCATCTCCACACATGTGCCCCAGATCATTAGAGATCCCAAACCTTCAACATTACAGGTCTGACCAAAGACAGAGTAAAATCTAAGCTGATTTAGCTAAGCATCAGATCTTGCCTCAACTCTCCAGATTTGCTAGAGTATCTCCGCTAAGACCACAGTCTTACAGACTCTGGAGCTTCTCAGCATACTTTTAATGCATGGGGCCTTATACACGACCTATTAAAGAACTCACCCTGACCATCTGATGATGAGTGGAGGTAAATCCCACACGGAAGGCTAGCCTGTAGTACAGCTGTGGTCCGTTGAATGGCTGCCTGCCAACTCAAGCCCGTGCCTGTGCTCAGTCCATCCCCAAGAGCTCTAGCAAGACACTGGGAAGGAGACAACACGCTGCTCCTTGGAAAACATGCTGCTTGGGAGCACCCTTCCCCCTGGGCTGGGTCTTGCACCAGCAGTCTCTATCTTATCTCTGCACAGCAGGTTTGGGCAAAGCTTAGAGGTCCTCCCCAGCCTTCCTGAGGGCTGTGGCCAACCACTAAACCACAAATTCCCTCTGTGGTCCAAGAAGCCCACTCAGCCCTGAGCCCTCAGCCCACCACAGAGATCTGCAAGTGGATTTTGGGGCATGGCAGGGTGAGAACTTCTGTCATTGACAATCCCAACCCAAGAGTGAAGCATTCAGGTGTCCGCAGTGGCAAATGCAATCAGTATTAGCAAGACTCCTTCTTAGTGGGACCTCCTGAGCTGTGCCCCCAGGCAGTGGTCAGGGAAGGCGCCAGCCTTTGCCCTGGCCTGGCATCCCATGTGCAGCATAGGAGTAGCTTACGTTGCCATAGCTGTGAAATCAGGGGATTGTCATATTGCAACGAACCTGGCTCCATGTATATAATCAGCTCAGCCTATTGTCATGGCGAGAACTCAGGACTTTCACCACCAAAAACGCAAGCTGCTACTGCTTCAGGGTGATACATGTTCCCTCTCGCAGCAGCACTACTTGTGGATTGGCGCAACCAAACGCTGTGCTTCACAGACTCCCCAAAATGAGAAGGTCTTGAGTGGGGGAGCCCGTAAGGCCTCCTGCAATAAAAAACGTGTTTGTTTACAGCAATGTTACAACAACATGATGTTGTTTACAACAATGGGTGGTGTTGTAGCCATGTCACCCCATTCTTGGCATCTCTTCATTGAGCCCCTATCTGTTGTCATTTCAAGGGTAAACTAGGTAACTTCACTCTAAAGATCCTTCATCACCAGTCCTGTCCTCCTAACTTAGCTACTAACTCTAACCACATCCATCAGTGAACATACCGGCTTCCCCAGGTCTTTTGTTAAGTTACAGAAAACACTTTTCCATGCTATCCTTTATGCCCTGAAGGCATACCCAGCTCACATTCATGAAATTACCCCATCCCTCCAAATGCTTCTTTTGCCAGGGTGCTGACAATAACCACGGTAATCATTAGGTGGCTGGTATGCTGAAACGCCCACCTATTCCACTGCATAAGGATGCTTCATCTCTTCCTTACGCTCTTTCACTGACCTCCCTTTACCCAAACACAGCCCATTTTCCCAAAAGCGAACTGTAACTTCATCGGGGGTGGGGGCATCCTTTTGTCCTGCACTTGTACAGCCCCTGCGACAGTGGGGCACTGGCACCCTGCTCCGGTAGTTCCTCACGATGCAAAAAGGAACCCAAGGCAGGTATGCGTCAAGGCCCAACCAACCACTTCTCTCACCAGGCCCTCGCAGCTGGCCCAGGGTTTTGTGCACGACCATCGAGCCTGGACTCTTCTGATAATGCTGTGCAGGGGGGAGGCCTCCCCTTCCACGGAGGGAGGCTCTCCGCAGAGGGCAGGTGGGGTTCCGAGCGAGAGGCACCCCCAGGAGATGCTCTGCGGCCTGGGTGGGCCCCTCTGAAGGGGCACGGTCCCTCTGCAGCCGGGCTGGCAGGCGGGGGCGGCAGGGACCAGCACTTCGCTGCCCGTGGGAAGGCGCTTTTGAAGGCTGCGAGGCGAGGCGGGCTGACAGGAGGTCGGAGCTTCGCGCCTCCGGAGCGGGCCGGGGCCGGGGCCGGGGCCGGGGCCGGCTGCAGGGGGAGCCC
>NW_010972991.1:20326278-20326560 GCF_000737465.1 Haliaeetus leucocephalus | reverse complement strand
CCCGCCCTGCGCCGGCACCCCGCCGCCGGAAACGCGGGCCAGCTGGCTGCCCGCGCCTCGGTACGCCTCGGTACGCCGCCGCTGCGCTCCGGCCGGCCCCCCTCCGCTCTGCTACCACAGTTCCGCCGCAGAAGACGCGCGACGGCGGGACCAACAGCGGGGCGGCAGGAAGTGAGGGGCCGCTGCGCTCCGCTCGCCGTGTTATGCGAGAGCGCTCCCGCCCCCGGGGCCGACGAGAGGCAGGCGGCGGCGGCAGGAGCGCAGGCGGGGCGGCGTCGCCCC
>NW_010972991.1:20285230-20325738 GCF_000737465.1 Haliaeetus leucocephalus | reverse complement strand
TCGGCGGCCCCCGCTGACGAGGCCTCCTCTTCCCTGCCCAGGGCAGCCCGTCGTTTGCAGCACCGAGCGGGAGGAAGCTGGGTGGATGGGAGCCCAGAAACTTGGGGTCTGTTTCTGTTCCCTCACCCGGCATTGCCCCTGTGCAGAGCCCGCCGGGCAGCATCCGTCAGCTTCGTGGGCGCTTCTGTGAGCGTGCTTTTTCTTTGGCATCCCTTCCGTTTCCCCGACTGTATGTTTCAAGTCTGTCACATCCCTCGTTTCCCTTTTAGCCCCCCATAAAATTATTTTTCTCTAGGTCTCTTTTGTGCTAATTCCCTTCGTGGGCCCTAGGAGTTAGCATTTAGTTTTCTTGGGGAAATTGGCAGAAACACGACTGTAAGTAGGCACCCAGGGAAATGCAAGAGCAAAACAAGCATGTGCAATACTGTCCCATGGTATATTGCAGCCTCCCAGCTGTTCTCACCTGGGGTACTTTCTGAGCTGGACATGGTTTCTGTGTATTTGGTAGTCTTTGGTTGTTTGTCCTCCACAAATGTGTCCATCTTCTCTTGAATCTGTGTAAGCTCTTCATTTACAGAACATTCTTTGGGTAGGAGTGGTCTACATGAAGGCAATGTGCAACGAACTGGTTCCTTCTAGCCTGACTCACTGGGTTTGTTTGATAACTTCTTGTTCCAGTATTAGAAAAGAAGGTGAATCACTGCTCTCTATTCAGCCTGCTTGTGTACTTCACTACCTTGTAGACCTCCGGCATGTTTCTCTTGGTCATTTTCTTTTCCAGACTGAGGCATCCTCAGCTTGCTTCCTGGTTCCTTGTATGGGAGCCATTGCACACCTTTGATCATCCTCATGGCCCTTCTCTAAACATTTCCCAGCTCTATCTTATCCTTCTTTAGATGAGAGGACAAGAATTGCAGGCAGTGCTCAATTTGCAGGTGAAAAATGGATTAATATAGTGGCACACAGGAGCAATGGATACACACCAAAAAAAGTGGAATGTATGTTGTCTGAACAAGAGTTGGAAAAAAATGCACTGGGAACTTCCAGAGAGCTAGAAAGCAATCTCATGAAAAATTGCATGCTGGATAGAGAGGTACTGGAGGCTGTGTCATCAGTTCAAAATCCTAGATTATTTTTAGTTGTCACCTTGTTTGACTTTCATTTCACCCCATTTAAAGGATTCATAGAAGAGGAAACAGCGTTTTTCTTGTTTGAGGCAGCTGCAAATGCAACAGAAGTAGCATACTTGGATCCTTCTTTGTTATTGCTTTGAGGGGGGGAATCTGTTGAGCAGTCTTCAAAACTGAGGTGAAGATCATTTGCTGACTGAGATGTAGTTGTTTCGGAATTAGAATTTTAAATTGTTCTTTCTTTGGGCATTTTCTATTACTGCTGGTAAGTCTAGACTTCATAAGTGTGTTACACTTCTAATATGGCTTACTTATCTGCCAGAAGAGCGAAAGAAATGCCTTTTCCTCCAGTGTTCTCACTGCTGTTGCTTATGACAAGGGCATACAGTTGTCTTTCCAAGCACGTATCTACCCATTCTGGTGATCTAGGGGGTTTTGCCCCATTTTATTTTGTGTGGTACAAGTGACTTTTCAGTGCAGTGCACTTAGTGTTTGTGTTGCTGATTAACTCGTATACATGACGTGAAGAGATACTGGTGTATATTTCATTTTGGATTGACAGAATGATAAATGTGATACTAAACACCCTAAACCTTGTTTTGTTCAATATATTTCCAATTCTTGTCTTATTTAAGAAGATAGGCATTTTCTGTTCATTCCATGAAAAATGTTATCATTGAAGTCTTGATTTGCTCAGAATAACTTATAAATTGCTTTGAAAATTCTGTTAAAACACAAATACATGTGTCCTGATACAGGCAGACACCACTAACAGTTTATTTATATTGCGATCTCTAGTTTCTAACTTCTAGATTTAAAAGTTGGGAGTTAAAAGTAGACTGGTTTAGACTTGAAGTAATATGCAACCAGAGTAATTAAAAGGCTTGTTGTGGGATGTGAAGATTGACACCTCAAGTTTAAAGTTGAATGGCTTTATGAAAAGAGCTGTTTTATGTCCAGAGGAAATCAGTGGCTACAAAATCTCAAGCAATGTTGCACAGTAGGTCAAACTGGAGAGCTAAAAAATCTGGAGCATGAGTTACAGTTAAACCTTTTCATCACAATTCTAAATGACATAAATTCTAAATGACATAAATGTGTCATCTTTAATATAGTAATTATAACAGACTTTTGGCAATGAGTCCTTCTGTATGGAGACTTACACTCTGTGAATTAGCCTTGTTGCCTTTCAGACTGTAAAATAAATGGGCCAGGGCTTCAAACTGCTGTTGTTTACAGAAAACTTAACAGAAGCCAAAGAAGCCCTCAGTCTTGTGATGTGATCTACATGGCCTAGCAGACTAGGCTTTTTAATTATATGTTAGACTAAAAATTCATAAATCTGCTTAGTTCCAGTAGATCTGGAAAAAAGTAGCAATATATTTACTTTATAGTATCATATATTTGCTTTATAAAAGCTTTCACCATATGAATAACAGGCAGCTCAATTTAAAAGTAATGGACAAGCCCAGTTTATGTATTACAGTATAATGTGCTTAGTACACTACTGTACTATAGCAGCATGAAACCAGGATGAGAGTACAATGAAATTGGCACCAATTTCTCCCAGTGTCTCTATCAACTTATCTAAACTACTGCTTTCCTTCATTTGTGTAATACATTCACCATGGAATAAACCAGTTAGCTTCCAGTTTGGGTTCTGGGTAATCCCAGAGTATGGCCTCAGGAGAAAACTATTGGATTTTCTAAGGAATAACATACAAATTGATTTCTCTATTGTTACATTATTATTTTAGTTAGGCATATGACATACTTTAATTGAGTCTTTTTGTCAAATATATCTGCTCTGGGATTAAATCAGTAGCAATTACTGGCTGTTACTTGCTGCTGTGTGCATTTCTCAGAGTGCAATTTTAGGTATTGTGTTGGAATAACTTAAAAAAAAATGTCTTCAGGGGCAGCAGACCTGCGACAGAGAAAGAAGCAAAACTGTACAGAATCTGACAAAATGGCTTCAGAGGAGAGAAACAAAGAAAACGCAAAGCTGGGAAGATCGCCAAAGTGTAAGCTACAGAATTTTTAGCCAACTTCTGATTTATTTTTCATTATTCTTTAACATTTTATGGGAAGATATTTGTAGCACAGTAATTTATAACAGACTTATTTTGAATTAGGTTTTTGAATGTTTCAAGAAAAAACAGGCATGCACTTTAGAATTCTTTAATAATGACATTTTATGTATTGCAGAGTGAAACGGTAGTTCTGGATTGTTTCAGGTTGGGGGCGGGGGGGAGGGGAGAGGCAGATGGGTTAAGAATCTTACTGTTGTTACTATTTGAGTACAAATAAATATTTTAATTGCGCCTGGAGTGATCTTTTGGTTGGGGAGCTGAAAGGCGTGAAGTAATGGTACTGAAACATGAACAGACAAAAAGTTCTTACAGCTTTTCAAGAAACAGAACTAAACCCAGGTGTAATTTTAGGCAAGTGCTCACGAGCTACCAAAAACTTTTATATTAGAAATGCGTACTAACTTGAAGGAGCTACAGGTGAAGTAGACACCCATTGAATGAGTTTGGTAAAATTCAGATTAGTTCCTTCCTCTCATATTTAAAAACAGAATGGAGAATAGAATGTGTTGGTATTGATGCTAGATGTTGTATTGCCACCTCTTTCTGTTAATGCCTCTAAGAAGTTTGTGGTGTTCTGGGTTTAGAGTTTGCTCTGTTTACTTGGAAGACACTTTTTCTTCTTGGAATTCATTTGAAAATGAAACTTACTAGCATGGAGAGAAATCTGCAGTGTAGTGTGTGAGTATTTTTTTTGAGAGTCGTATGAAGCAATGGTAACAACTGGGAAAGAAAATTCTGCAGGACAGGAGTAACAAACGAGTTCTCAATGTATCTGTGCTGCTGATGGTGTGATAATTCGGATGCTAGTAAGTTTACTTGCTGTTCAGAAATGAGTCATATGTAGGGCATACTGTTTGTTTCTAAATCCTCTGGACTATTTTAGCTTTTTCGCTGTCCCTTTTCAGATATGTTAATTCAGCGTTTTGCGAAACTTTTCTTTGGCTGTCTTGCGGCAGTCACTAGTGGAATGATGTACGCTGTGTACCTCTCAACATATCATGAACGGAAATTCTGGTTTTCCAGCAGGCAGGTAAAGAAAAAGTTAAACTACTGAAACAAAAGCCAAATTGTATCCTTGAAATCAAAGCTGATCCATGTCAGGTTGGAACTACTTGCTTATAGAATCCTGTGTCCTCTTGCTCAGGCCTCTTTTTTTTGTTTTCTTTCTTTCTTTTTTTTTTTTTTTTAAGTGTTTCTCCTACTACCAGTAGTCTTGTCTTGTCATGCTTTTGTATGTTTTTCCATGCCACCCTTTATAATTGAAATACCTTTCTAAAATTTGGAGAAAAAACTGAAGCATACTGGGATTGCATAAGCTAAACAACAGGAATGTATGTTTTGGGTTTGTTTTTTTTAAGAACTGTATTATTTAGTGAAGTATGGAAAGTTGAATGAAATTCAGGTTTGTGAATATGAAAGGATCCTGTGGATCTTGTGCTGACTTATGATGTAGATTTGAGTTGCTCTGATTCCAAGCATGTTTGCTAAGTTATAGAGGCCTTTATATACCTGACGGAGGTGCTGTGAAGATTAATGTTTTGTGGAATACTTTGAAGATGTACAGTAGAGTCATAACCAAGTGCTGTATTACAAAACCAGTCTATCTGAAAATATATAGTCTTCTATGGGAAGAGATTGCAGGAGGTGAATATATTTTTTTTTTTCTAGGAACTTGAACGAGAAATTACATTTCAGGGTGACAGCGCCATTTATTACTCATTCTATAAAGAACTGCTAAAGGCTCCTTCCTTTGAAAGAGGTACAAACCCTGTTTGTTTTATTAACCTTGAAAAGTCCTGTTCCGTTTGGAGATAGTAAAAAACCTCCTGCAGACTGGGGAGACTGATTTTATACTCTTATACAGGTATATCAGTCAGATTAAAAACTGCAAACTGTCCTAACTTTTCAGTGCCTTTTAAAAAAACAATATTTAACTATCCTGTATTCCACCAGATCGCCTTTAATCACTACTTTGCAGTGGGATTAATATTACTCTCATACTGCCCCGTATGGAAGTTATCATTGGGTTTGCCTATGCTACATAGTGGATTTTCTGCCATGTAAGCATAATTTATGTTTAATCTGGGAGTGGGGGATGGAAATTACTGTTTTCCATCCTCTGTGAGAAGATGGAACAGTTTCTGTCAAGAGTTGATCTGCTCCATCCTGTCCTTGCCAGAGGTTTCTACTCCTGTCAGCTATGATGAATAGATGTTGATGAGCACTGAGTGATGGGGACAGAAATCAAAAGGAAGGAGAACAAACTGGGTGGCCATGGTCTCTCCTTCCTTTGCACCCCTGATCTTTATCCTGCGCTGGCTCTAGAGCTCACTCACCCTAGGTCCCTAAACCAGCAGAAAACTAAAGCAATGAAAAGAAGATGGAACAATTTAATGCTAGTTTAGTGAGTTCAGAAGGGCAGCTGGCTAGCATGGGGAAAAGGCGAGAACTCCAGAAGAGGGAGTGAACAGCCCTATCTCTCAGTGGTCAGCCGTTGAATTAGTTCAGTCCCCTTGTGAAACCTCATCTGAAGCCAGTTAAACTTTGTATGTATAGTTTTATTGGTTAAACAGTTTCCCAGCTGATGTGTAGCACGTCAGCAATATATAATGGGTCTTCGATACAGTCAGTTCCTCATTATCTCTGGGGAGATCACCCTTGCTCTGAATAGATGGACTGCCTCGTCCAGGCATGCTGCCTGTGCAAACAGGTAGACTCATGTGTCTACTAGGTATTATGGGGGCACGCAGTTTTCAAAGGTGTATCATAGCTGTGCTGGACCCAGTTATAAGTCCTGCAAGACCTGGTTTGGCCTGCAGAGAACCAGCTGCAGACCACACACCAAGATACACTCAGAGATGGAAGCAGTTAGCTTGTTTGGCTGTTGCATTGTTGTTGGGGGTTTTGTTCCTTCCCCCCCCCCCCCTAATTTGGATTATTTTTCCTCTTCCCTCTATTGTCCTAAGTAATGACAAGTCTTTAAATATAATATCTCAGAATCATGTATCCTTCAAGTATGCCAGCTTCAATTTTATCTTGATCCCATACAAAGGCGTATTGTGTTGAGTGAGTGATTCTCAGAAGTCTCAGAAACACAGGGCTGAAAATGGTGACAAGGCCATCATATCTGACCTCTTTGTGGAGATGGGTTTAATGCATCCTGCTTGTCCCTATTAGATATTTGTATCACTTCTTAACCTCCTGTGAAGGTGATCTGTAGGTAGCTGGTTCCAGGGCTGCATCAGTAGGTTACTGAAAAGACTGCGCTTTAGCTGGTTAGTTTTGGGCCTTCTATTTAAAGACTAGATCAGAAAATGGTAGTAACTTTGTCACTAAATTAGTACGGTGGAGTGGCATCTGGCACAGAAATTTCTCCTTCCTTTAAAATTAGGAGTGGTGAATCAGTCAGTAGCTTTAATGGTCAAGTCTGTTTCCCCCTACTTTTGAGTATGCTTTCACCTCTTTTAAGAACAGCAATAGTAAGTGATTCCAAGAATAATACTTTTTTTTTTGTCTACAGGTGTTTATGAGTTGACACACAACAATAAGACAGTATCACTGAAGACGATAAATGCAGTCCAGCAAATGACTTTGTACCCAGAGTTGATTGCCAGTGTTTTATATCAAGCATCTGGTAGCGAAGTATGTGCATTTCTCCTACTTCCTGTGCTTTCGTTGTGGTTGTGTATGTGTGTGTGTATGAGACTTTCTATGCTGTATACAATAAACACATGCAATATTTGCTGAATGAGTTGAGCTACGCCTCTCACCAGATCCAGGTTCTCCTCAATTATGATCAGTCTCTGGCATAGGATTTTGGGGGTTTATATGCACTAAACTTTTCTGTCTGTTATTCTTTACTTCTACAAACTGCTTAGAAATTTGGAGAGTATCTGTGCTATCCATTAAAAACAGGAAAGTTAGCTCCTTCGGAGTACAGAAGTCTGTTATAGTGGTACCTGTCTCTAGGCATTCCCATATAGATAAAAGAGAAAAACACTTTTGTAGATAAACCTTTTGTCTCTCTCTGCTCTGCTCAGGCTTTGTTCTGCTTATGCTGCATACTTGTGTCCTCTCTCATTTACCTTTCTTTTTTTATTAATTTTGGAACCGTTTTTGCCACATCTTTACTTCTCCAAGTTTCTCCCCTACATAACTTCTTCCAGTAGTCCTGTGAACTTTGTATCTCACTGCAGTATAGATTTATTAAATCTGACACATAACAATGTTCATGCTAAAACAAATACAAAAATCATGGCACTAGCAAGCTGAGTCCTGAAGTGTGCTTTTAATTCACACTGCTTTGTTCTCCCTGAGCCCAAAATAAAAGCATGCTCAATACTTTTCTAGAATAGGGGCTGTCTCTTACCTGTTTGTAAAGCACCTAGCACACTGTTAGCAGTATGCAAATAGTAAATAGTAATCATTTCCAGCTTCAGCTCAGTTGCCGCTATGTCTCTTCGTTTTTATTTGTAATTTCAGGAAGTTATTGAACCAGTGTATTTCTACATTGGTATAGTTTTTGGACTGCAGGGAATTTATGTGACTGCATTGTTTGTAACCAGTTGGGTTATGAGTGGGACTTGGCTGGCAGGAATGCTGACTGTAGCATGGTTCATTATTAACAGGTAAGAAAAACATCTTTCTACAATCTAGTTTGTGAATAAGGCATTTTAAAATATTAGAGCGGATTGAAATGCTTTCTATTAAACTTTGTGTTCTCATTTTGAGAGCAAGCTCTTATGCTGAATACAAAACATTTCCCAGAGATGCACTCATTCTCATGATGCTTTTATTAATGGAAAGGCCTCCTGTTGTCCAAACCATCCACACTGCTAGATGAACTGACTTGATGTATGTGTGTGAATACAGGAGTGTTCTCACGCAATTCCATTTTGCAAAAACATTCCTCAGAAGGTTTTGGTTTTGTGCTGGTGAAGAATGAAAACAAATTTCCAAAGCTGCTGTAAAACAGAATTCTTCTCTGTGTCCAGCTCTAAATGTTGTGACGGTTGTTCTGTTGCTTAGAAGGAAATGACCTTGATTTTTCTTGTAAAGAGTCTTTGATTTTTTATTTTTTTTTTAATCTGCATTTTGTAGTGGGTTTTTGTGCAAAGTGGAATCTTCTTAGAGGATCCTGATCTCAAGGGTTTTTTTATTTTAAAACATTTCACTTGCAAGAAAATGTTCCTTCCCTTTATGAAACACTGCAGTAATCGAGAGCCTCATTTGGGCAATGAGAACTTGTGTTCAGGCTCCTCGTTTGTCACCAAGTAGCTCTGGGGCTTTCTGTGAGCTTGAGAGCACTTGAAAGAAAAGACTTATGGAGGAGCAAAATGTTAGAGATATGCCTTTAAAGTTGAACTGTTGGGAGGCTTCTTTTAGGAGTGTGAAGTCATCATGACCAAATCTGTGATTAGTAGCTAAAAATACTGCTCATCAAGCTGGTGTAAACAGTAGAAAGTAGGAAAAATGGTGAATAAAGCTGTATTTTTTTCAACAGCAAAGAAGATTAAACAATGTTAACAAATTGAAAGGTCTAGTAGTTAAAAAAGCTCCAAATACGCCTCTGTAAGAGGCTTCAGAGGTAAAAGTAAAAGGTGATGCTTTCAAATATCTAAATGATTAAGGAGCTTGAGGCTTCTTTTTAAAAGCATAGTAGACACAAAGAAGACTATGTACCTCTGAAACTGATGCCTTTGATCACATTTGAAAGTGTGACTTGTGCTTCTAAGTCACTTTAGCACTTTTAAAACTTTCTCCTACAGCTCTAATTGTGCAGATACTGTCAAGTCATTCCATGAGAAGACCCTGCATGCTCCCCATCCGTCTTTAATCTCTTGTTTTGCTGGGCAGAGTTTTCCCTGTAGACAGAGTATCTGCTGGTGCTGCTGCTATGAGGGAGCACTACTTTGGATTCTAAGTATGTTGTGCTCGACCGCTTAAATCACTTATTTAAAACATATTGTGTGAGAACTGAAAGGAATCTTTTCTCTCAGCTGTGAGCTGATTTTCATTGTAATGTGAAAAGCTGCTGTTACAGCAGTGATCCCCTGCCTACGGACATAACATAAGACCATTTAGCACTGCTCATGGCCAAAGAAGGCTCCATTGTCACAGTGCAGGTTGGCAGAAGCAGTGCATGTTGCGTGCAGTGCGTGATGCGTCCGGCTCACACAGTGTTGTGGGCCAGAAAAGGCTGGAGGCAGATGGTCTTTGGCTTCAGTCCTGTAAATGCCACCTAATAAGGAGACCTGCTGAATAAATAACTAAAGATTGGACCTTCCATGCTGATATTAAATTTGTGACCTGTATCAGCAGTGAAATTGTGTCAGTATTACTTTACAGCTAACACAGGAATAGTTTGCTTGCAAGGCCACACTGATAACTAGAAGTGACATTTAGGCTTTCCTTGATACTTTTGTTCCATAAATCTTTTAATAATTTTGTTTGTCTGTACTTTATTCTAGGACAGATACAACAAGAATTGATTACTCCATACCATCAAGGGAAAATTGGGCTTTGCCATATTTTGCATGTCAAGTAGCAGCTCTCACAGGCTATTTAAAAAAAACCCTAAATTGTTCTGCTGAGGTAAAGCAAAATTAATTTCTTAATAAAGAGTTGCTGGTAGAACTGTGCTCTAGAGTAGTTACCTCTCTCACTATTGCCCTATTAAGCAGAAAACAATAGATGTTTTGTTTGTTCTTTTCAAAACAGCCACTTGGATTTCACCTAGGCATGTGCAGTTTTTGCTAAGCGACTCGTGCCCTGCCCTGTTATGCCCCCATGAGGGTTCAGAGAGAACAGTGTGGTAAAGAGCTGTGTGCTGTCTTTTTAAAATAAACTGATGCAGATTTTTTCTCACTGTGTAAATTATTTTGTTGCTCTTCCTGTTGCTTGGAGAAGATGGTGGTAACTTCCTTTCCCTGTCTCACTGTCAAAGATGTTTCTTCTGATTGGTTTTAAATGTTTTTGAATGTTTCAGTAATTTCTTCCATCTGACAATGTTAAATATGTCTGAAGTCAGTATTTTGATTATTTCCTAAAATAATAATTAATTTCCATAGTTTCTGTTTTAATGACCTCTCAGTTACTTAGTGACAGAGATGCATAGTATGAAATTAATGCTTTTTTTTGGTTTTCTTTTTTTCTCTAGAAGTTTTGTTACCTTTTGGTGAGTGCTTCAACGTATACCTTCATGATGATGTGGGAATACAGTCATTACCTCCTGTTTGTCCAGGCTGTTTCTCTTTTTCTGCTAGACAGCTTTGCCCTGGCACAGACAGAGAAGGTATTAGAACTCTTCAGCCTACTGATAATTGGGGACTTAAATACAGCCTCAGAGGTGCCTGCCGTAAATAATGCTCAGGAGCTCCAAAGGGTGCAGACTGAGTGAGGACTTGAGCGTCTTGCAGCGTGGGTCCAGCTGAAGTGCATGTCATGTCCGTCAGAAGAATAAAATGAGTTTAAGCTCACTGTCTTTTGGACTACTGTGTTTGGGACAGCTTTCCTAACAAAAGGGTCAGAAGCGAGACAAAGCTGCTGAGACCTCAAACTTCCTTGGAGAGCTGAAAGAGTGATGAATGATACTCAGTCATGCATCCTTTTTGGCCTAGCTGCCTCTTCTTTTCTTTCCCCTATTCACAGTAGGGTGGGGCTGACCAAAAAACTGCTCTGTTGGCTCCGTGCAGTTAAAGGGCTCATATTCACCCTGAATGGCCCACCCTGTACTGATTTAGCCAGTAAATAGGCTAGAGAGATGCTGAAGGCCAATTGATTTTTCAATACAAGAAAGTGTTTGAATTTATTCTGCAAAATGGTTCTTAGAAATGTTGCAACAATAAGGCATTTTTACTCTGCCTATTGCCATGGTATATATGCTACTTTGTACATGTGTGCCTTCTAGTTTTATTAGATGTAACTTCCGTTTCAAACTGCATGCAATTCTAATTCATCACTTCTTTCAATTGCTTTTTTTTCTGTTCCTCAGCAGTGGGAAATGTTTAATCTATTTTAGTTCAAAGCAGGGTCCTTAAAATAAAAGGGAGAAGATGAGTGTTTTGGTAAAAGTCTAAAAAATCAAGTATCAGGGTTTAGAAGATCTGCTTATCAATTAGTAAATAACAGAAAGTATCAGTAACAGTCTGTATATTCCTAAGATAGGTTAAATGAACAACTTATTGTGAGGGCAAGGAAAGCGCATGTTTACAGTAGTCAGCTCTTTCACACAAATTGTGTGTTCATACGGTTGCATTGTGGTTACTTCTTCATGCTGCATCATAGTGAGGTGTTACTGAATGGGGAGGCTTTGTAAAATACTACTACTTTTGGCATTTTTACAGAATTCTTGTGAAGTAATTGTGCATTAATTAGTGGGGCTGACCAGGATCGTTTGATGTGAAATACTTTCCAGAGCCAAATGGTACCCTGCTAGATTCATGAGTTGGAGGATAGAGATCCATTAATCCCCTGATTAACAGAGGAATGGAGTGAGCTATCTAATTCTCTAAAAAGCAAGACGTGTATCAACTGCAATTTTATTTTATTGTGTTTTATTTTGTTTCTTCAACAGGTCCATGAAGTATACAAAATCTACTTGTTTTCTCTCTTCTTGGGGTACCTTTTGCAGTTTGAAAATTCAGCCTTACTGGTGTCACCATTACTGAGTCTTGTAGCAGCTTTAATGCTCTCTAAATGCCTTCAGGTAACTAGACTCTCCTCTAACTCTGTGTGTAGTTTTTATTATTTAAACTGAACTCCAAATGATATGGCATTCTTAAAATATTTTTGCAGATGAATATGAAAAAAGGTACATTTATGTCAAGATTGCTGAAAATAATGTACATTTATTTGGTACTTACAATAACAGTGACACTAAACTTCTTACTAAAGGTAAGATTCCTCTGTAAAAAGTGATTTTATTTGTCAAAATGTAAATGGAAAGTTGCAGATGTATCTTGGAAAAATCTTTTGAAATGTTGCTTAATCTTACTGATCTGAGAGTTCATCGCTTAATTCATAGCAAATTGGAGTACTAAAAATTGAGTCATTCTGTATTTGTATAAAAAGTCTTTAACAACTCAAGCAGCTGTTTCTTGTTGGGGTTTTGATCTTTTGGGTTGAGGTTAAAGCATGGCATAGAAAAACTCTTTAAATCACACGAGGTATTTCATAAATGTGGGCTTTGTTATAACTTGGATGGCCTCTACAAACTGGTCTGAATATTAAAATGATATTCTTGTGTATGGAGAAGACCTAGTAGCCAGGAATCGGTATGAGTAGTCTCAGGGTAGATGTCAATTTTCAATTAAGTTTCAACTAGAACATGGGAACAGAGACCTTTGCTTAGTGTCGGAGTCAGCTAGGAGTTGAGATTACACAATAGGATTTTAGCCTGGTCTTGTATTTTGGTTAGCAACTCCCTCTTGCTGGCTCTAGTCTTTTGCATAATTTATTGTGTTTTTCCTCTATGTCTCAAACTCACCCTGGTTGTGTTAATTAACAGTGTCGACTTAAAAATAAAGAAGCTACTGAACCCTAAAAAGTTAGAGAGAAGTTCAGATCTGATTATTTTCTTGTGCCATTCAGACTGGCTAGCCTTGCTGTATCTCCAGGAAAATAAAACCTAACCTTGAAAAATATGACTTAAATTACATAGACAGTACACAGAACTTTTGGCTGCTCAAACAATTTATGTGAAGATTACAAATGCTTATAACTTTTGCTAGACTGCAGTCCTATTGTTTAGTGGAGCCAAATGCAATGTTCTTTGGCTTGCTTGGGGGTAAGTCTATGTTTTTCATAATCCTTTTTACACTGCTTGGTAGTCTTCTGACAACTTATTGACAGATTTTCACTTGCCCTCCTGTTGGGGTACATGAATGAAATGAAGGGAATGATATTCTCAAGGAAGCCCTAAAGATAGATTGGTTTAAGTGAAGATTTACGATACTATACCAGTACCTTAATTGGCACACTTAATCCAATTTGTTAGTTTTAACTTAATCTTGAATAGTTGATTGTTCCCATTTGTAATCTGAATGAAGTGACCACATGAAATCTGCTTCCAGCACTTCATAAGATTTTTCTCTGCTAACTTAATTTTCAGATGGTTGTTCCTCATAAAGAAAATGAGCATTTGCTGAAGTTCATTGAAGTAAAACTTGGCTTAAACACAACTAAGTAAGTTTTTAAACTCTTTACACCTTCTAAGCTATCCAAACTTCTGAAACTGCTGTGAGTGTAAAATTTCAGTGGGTTGTGAGAATTTTATAGAGGAGTTAGGGAAACAGTTTCTATTTGTCACCTGGTTTTAAGATTGTCTTAAAAAAAGATGCATATACAGAATTCACTTAGGATTTTGGGGTTTATGAGGCACCTCAATATTTTTCATGCCTTGGGGTGAAAACATTTAATAGATTTTTGTTTTCTTTTGATGCTGAAGAGCAAAAACTTTCTGTACCCTGTCTAGTGTTTCTAATAAGACTTGAAAGCAGAGATAATAGGGTGAAGGTGGTGGTACTACTAACCTTTTATAGCCTGGAAAAGAAAGGGCTCTGAAAAGAGTCATGAACTATTGGTACTATCTCAAAACAGGGCTGGGTTGTGGGGTTTTATTTTTAGTTTTGTAGGAATAACACCCCAGAAGAAAACCCTGTATGTTTTGGAAGAAATTCGGACAAGAGACGACTTAAAAGTCAGAGGGAATTGTTGTGATTTTAAGAAAAAATGTTTGCATCTGTAAAGAGTTGAATGTTGGTCTACAAGAAGATGACGTCATGGCTACAGATTTTCTGCAGAACTTCAAATGGAGTATTGGTAAGGACTGAGACACCTCCTGGACCCAAGCCAAGACTTGCAATTTTGTGCAGGAATTGGGACTCTCTCCGGGAACTGCATCTCTCTTACAAAACTACTTCACAGCCTTTCAGGGGAAGAAGTGCAAAATGACATTACACATAAATGAAATTGTTGGGGAATTTTTGGAAGACAAGATGTAATGACATCGACTAAGATGCAGTGTTTAACACACATACATGCTCATTTGTAAGTGTTTTGCAAGAAAAGAAAGGACTGCTGCTGGTCAGGATTTCAGTTTCTTCAGCTACCAGGTATTATGGATTTTATTTTTTTTCCCCCAGGGACTTGCTACGTGTTACTTTCCAGGCTGTCAAACTCTGCAATGAAGACAGTGATTGAGACAAACTGGGTGCAACTACGCCTAGAAAATTGTGTAACTGTGGGTTGGAATTATGGTTTGCAGCACAAGAGCTTCAAGACCTGTCTTCTAAGGCCAGTTTGGACATGCCCAGCTGTTAATCTTTAAACTGATTCTGTCCAATTGAAAGTGGTTCAGTTCTCTAGTCTTCCCTTGGGGGAAAAGAAACAGAAAAGAGGGAGGAAAGCAAAACAAAATAAGACAAGAATGCATTCAAAGCATCACATGCTGCACCAATTCCAGTTGAGAATACACATCGATAGTGCTTCTTGGCAGAGTATATAAGCTTTCTGCTCATTAATTGAGAAAGAAGAATGATCAAGTGGGTTCGGCTACAGAACTAGAATTTCAGCATTAAGGATTCTATTCTTGGCAGTGCCTCGGGCTTGTGATCTCAGATGACCACTTTCCCTTCTTCATCTCCCCGTTTGGAATGAGGACAAGCATACCTTCTTGCATCAGTATCTCTAAAATCTTAATCCACTGTGACAATGAAGTGCTTTGTGGTCCCCATAATGGAGTTAAATGGGAGGTTGGGTTTTTGTGATATGAAAGAGTTGTAGTCTGGTCTCTTCAGATCACTGATTCTTTTTTGAAAGATAAGCTCTTGACAGTTACTCTAAAGAGTACTTGCAAAGTGGTTTCAAATGATAAAAAGATAACTTTTCAAGGATTAATTTGAAATAGTTTCCTATGACATGAATAGGTTAAACTGTGATTGGTTGTGTGCAGGGGTTTTTTTGCTAATCTGTGGGGTATTGCTGTTGTTTTTAATGGGATGTTTTTGCCTCACTAGGAATTTTACAATGAATTGGCTCCTTTGTCAAGAATCTCTTCAGGCACCCTCCCAAGACTTTTTTTTGCGACTAACACAGTCATCACTGTTGCCTTTCTATATTTTAGTATTAATTATCTGCCTTTTTTCTGTAACTCAGGTCATTTTTAGGAGAATTTGGTAAGTAACTTATTTATACTGAAAAATAAGTTAAAAATAAGAGGTTCATGAATGTCTTAAGTGAATGGTCATCATAATTGTTGCTCCAAAGTTTGTTGCACTGTGTAGCTTGCCAGGGTGTGAGCACGAGTGGAAAGGCCCACCAGAGTCTCCTAAAGAAAGTCCTTTAGTGAGGAGCTTCCTGAGCATCCCTCCAGTCAGGACAGGGAGTTGTCATTGGTTTGTTTCCCCATAGGTGCAATTCCTGCAGAGCTTTAGCTAATGTTTTGTGATGTGTTTATGTCTCTTCCCACTGCAAGGGAGAAAGATGTTTTGTCTGTTTTCCCCTTCCAACAGAAAAGTTATCTGACTGTTGCTAGCGAATTTGTTTCTCTGTTTTGGGTTTGTTTGTTTGTTTTTTTTCCCAAGTTTACATACTGCGAAGGATGAGATGGGTGGAGTTGAGAGGATTTCAGATTTCTAATGCTTCACTGTTTGGTGGTTTTGTTGGGTTTTTTTGGTTTTTTTTTAAATCTTGTTTACTGTGATAAGGTCCATCAGCCTTTGCTGCTCAGAACAGAGCTGAAGTAAAACTGACTCAATTATTTGTAGTTTCACAGTGATTCACAGTTCCCTTGAGAAAGGGTAGTGGAGCTGTCTGTTTACAGACTAAGAATAGCAACACTGTAGATCCTAGAGTAACTTGTCTTGGAAACTCAGTGGCTAGGAAATTATCTCTTTCTGGTAGAGGATGAGTTGTGTAACTGTTCAGGTATTAGGGCAAATTTCTCACCTGTCTGCAGCAAAAATCAATAGATTTTTTTCAAGGACCAAGACTTCTAATAGATAAAGATTATACTGCTATAAATGAAAATATTTGTCAGGTTGGATGTGTGATAGTATATTCAAAACAGTGAAACAAACTTCTGATTTTTTTGCTAGTGGTTGAAATAGCTATTTACTACTTTGTAATGAGCAGTGACTCCAGTATGGCCAACAGCTTTTTAAATAAAAGCTTAAAATAAACCTTCTCCCTCCTCAATTTTTTATTTTATTTTGAAGCAGTTAATATTTTCCCATTTGTTGTGAGGAAGCTTATTATAAAATTGTAACCTGAAATTATATCATGGTAGAATAAAATGTTATCCATTGTGTACCTTGTTATCTCATTTGTAGAAAAACGTTTGTTGTAAGATTTTGGTTCTGATTTTTATTTATAATATATTACTGATATAGGATTTATAATAATGTGACTAAAAACTGGTTTTGTTATCTTATTTTGTTATAAAATGGTATACTCATTCCATGTACAATTATCGTCCCACAGATTCCATAATTCTTCACCAAGTTAATGATATGAAGAAACTTAGTTAGAATGCATGTACAGCATGCTTCATCTAAATGATTGTGGAGTGTGCATGCTCTTAAATTAGACTGTCTCTTGGTGCTGAATTACCTCAAAATAGGATTTATGGTCATAGGCAGTGATCCTATTGTATCAATTCATAGCCATTGCTCCAGAGAGCTTACCGTCTAAACCAAGGGCCAGCAGGTACTGATAGATCATTGATGAAGTACAAAAACCAGATAAGCAGTGCAACAATATTTTATGATATGGCACAGAATGATCTCAGTGTACTGGTGACTTTACAGTCATAAGAGTATTTTTATTGGCACCTTTGCCTGAGGTAATGTCTGAATTAAGTGATGTCTCATTTTCTCCAACTGCAGTGGTGAACCACTGAAAGAGACAGTTAAACTTGAGGATGGTCGAATTGGAGAGAGGCCAGAAATAGTTTATCATGTAATTCACACAATTTTACTTGGTTGTCTAGCGATGTGTTTGGAAGGGTAAGTCTGATTTTGATGTATCTCTTTTGAAAGCAACAGAGAGTTCCTAACTGGACATGATACGCCACTCACCCCTTTGAAATTCATCCCTTTTCAGAAGTGTATTTGGCATATAGTGGTACTAGTTAGTAGGGGAGAAAGCAAAGATCGGTTTGACTATAAATTGGATACGGGTATATGATGAATTGTGCTTGGTCTCTTTAACGTGTTTTCCAAGCTTTAATGCAGCCAAATCTGAGACATTAATTGAAGCAAATTTTAATCACTTTCTTTGTTGTATTTAAGTGTAGAACTGTGCTGTAATTCTTTTAGTATTGTATTCTAGCAAGATCTTGTGTAGTGTTTTGATGAACAATGTATGCTCTGGAATATTGGGACGTGAAAGATTTCTTATCCATCTTCTTGTGTCTAGGCTAGCATGAAGTATACCTTTGCTTGACATGTTAAAGCAGTAGCAAATCTATTTTCAAAGGTATTGTGTCAGTCCTTAAAGCTACGGAAGCTAATGTTTGGAAGACGTTATTGTTTTAATCTTTGCTCTCAGCTAAATCAGCTTGAAGGTGTCAGACTTGTGTTTGTATTACACTCATTGTCCTAAAATCTGAATATTCACCAATTCTTAAAGTGAGCAGACTGTTGTGTTACCATGTAATTGTTTTAACTTGACTAGTCTATCCTTAAGAGGTAGCAATACCAGTTTATTAAATATTTTCCTTTCCTTTCTTCAGGAACTCCCTTATAGTACAGTGTCTGTATAGCTTTGCTGAATAGCTGCTTTTTATCCTTGCTTGGCTGGAAAACTGTAACAGCCAAGTGACTTTACTAGTCTCTTTCTTTTTCTTTCATCCCCCCCCAAACTCTGTGAAGGATTTTGTCATTTTACCTTGGATCTCGCTCCTACATCTTGCAGCAGATAATCAGGTGCCTCCTTTTCTGCTAGAGATTTTCTTGGTTTACCCTTCAGTGCCATCAAATTTGATCTCACATTGCTTGAACATCTAGACTGTGTTTGACGTATGAAAAATTATCTGTATGTTTTTATAAATAGCTTGAATAGAGAGGCATGTGCAGAGTCCCAATTAAGTTATTGCAATGTTTTTCAGAATGAAGTATCTATGGACACCTTATGTTTGCATGCTTGCTGCATTTGGTGTGTGCTCTCCTGAGCTTTGGATGACGCTTTTCAAGTGGCTTCGACTGAAAGCTGTGCACCCGATATTGCTGGTGAGTTGCTGTTGCTGATATCTTGGGAATTACAGCTGGCAAGCATATAACTTTTCAAACAATTACCCAAGATCTATAGAGGAACTCATTAAAAGAACATGTAATTTTGTGAGCAGTGGATTTCAGATAGTCTGCTTTTTCTGTGTCTTTTGTTCTTAATATCACGTTTTCACATGTTCTGTGGTAGCTGGTGATAAAGTTGTGTTCACACTACAGCCTTTTCTCCTAAGAAGCATGAAGTCTTCATCTCTCTCTCTCTTTGACTCATCCGTTTAATTTATTTTAACACATCTTTGAGACCTCAAGCTTTCTGTCATATTTAGTTGAGATTGGCCAAGAAGGTCATGTGCTTTTTAGGAGGAGCACAGGAGAAAAAGTACAGGCGTGCAGGCAAGCATCGATATAAGCCTTGTCTCACTAGGAAATGAGGCTAAAAATGTGGTAGTTAGGTATATTTAATTGCTGAGAGTAAAGCTGCTTCATAAGAAATGGTAAGTTTAATTACTTTGCATAAGATTTGTTCATGTGTGGCCATTATAGAGAAGTGTTGTGATTGAAGACGAGCTTGTGCTACAGTGCAGACAACTTCCCCACTTCCAACCCTAACTTTATTCTTAATGTGTTGAGAGTTGCTTTGTGCAATTTTTAGCAGCATTGTGCATTTGTTTTATTAATAAAATAAGAATAGGATATTACTTACCTTAATTTTGAGAGGCTTATAGGAATAAATATTTTATACTTAAACAGAGATTCACCATGTCACTTGTGAAAATGCCATACACTGTTACATCAGAAACATTGACAGTGTTCTTCCAGTCAAGGAGTAACAATATGTTCACGTACATAGTAAACACATTCTTTTATATGTGTCATGCTTTCTGCTATATGGACCTGCTTTTTTACTATTAACATAGTAGATGTGTTAATAGATAATTATCAAGAGAATGCCTTGTGTGCATTCCTTACCAAATGTTTCCTGTACCTTGTGAGCTATTTTCTCCTTTTTGCAAAGCAAAAATTATATCAGCTAGAATAATGATGTGCTGAAGAATGGGTTTCTGGGTTTTGCATATCAATATTGTTAATCTGAACAAAAGCATCAACAAGATCAGAGGTTTGAAATGCTTGTTTCATACCTTTTTTTCTTTTCTCAGATTATCTCATTGCGTTTGTATGTGAGGTGTTTACTTTTCTTCTGTTCTGTACATCATGTGCATATTGCATCATTGTTATCTGAGTAGTAATTAACCATCCCTAATATTGATGGTAAAGTTATCGTGGGTCAAGTAAGTTCTTCTATGCTAAATTAGGCAAATTCTTGTTTGCAGAGAGTTTTTTGCCTGGTAGAAAACCGCAAAGTGTCACCTACTGTCATTCTAAGGTTTCAGGTGTAAATGTAGCCTACTATATGAGCAGAATCAACAGATAGTCCGAGGCTGGAGAATGGAGAACAATGCATAATCCATTTCTTCTAACATGTATTTTCTAGGCTCTTATTCTGAGTATGGCAGTTCCCACAATAATTGGATTCAGCTTGTGGAAAGAGGTAAGAAAAGTACCTTTTGTGTTTTTTTGTTTTGTATGTAGGCATAATATGAGTCAAAATGATGAGCAAATATAATGCAATATAGTTGGTAAAATATATATGATGAAATAAAAGCTGTCAGCCGCTGAAAATGTGTTTTGTTTTGGTGTTTTTTTTAAACAAAACTGTTTACATTTTTCAGTATGAGGTATTTGACAATTTAATTTGTTAATGATCACTTACTGTAATTAAGAAGTGTTTAAATACAGACTTTATGATATTCAGCTGTTATGCTTTGGATATATAAACTGACTCAACAAAGAAAATACCGCCAAATAAAAACTCAGGATACTGAAAACTGTGTTGCCCCAATCTTGGTTTTAGTGAGAGGGAGAGAGGTTAGATGGAAGTAAAATTATGGGAGGCCATACGCAAATAATCTGTTTGAAAAGCTCCCATCAAATTATAATAGAGTTAAATCCTTTGTGTAGAGCACTGTGTAGAGGTACGTATATACTACAATACAGGGAAGAAAAGCTACAGATGTTTCCATGTTTGAAATAAATACTTAGTTCTTTATTGCAAGTCACAGACAGACTAGGGTAAGAGTGTTTGGAAATTATTTTTTAAACTTCTGTAAGTGCAAAAAAATGGGACATATCCCTTAAAGTGTAACCCTCTGCCATACTGACATAGCTTCAAAATAGTTAGTTTGAATGGTTTTATAAGAATTCAAATATAAAAGCCAGTCTTAACAAACAGTATTTTAACAGATTTTGTAACATCTGTCTTATAATAGAAATTCTGGTTGCAATGTAATCTGACTCTTTTACACATTTCTGCCAGAGCAATAGATATTCTCCTGAAAAAAAGCTACAGTTGCTCAAAAGAGTTATGAAATCTATTACAATAGAGGAAACTAGTTTAGTTGACCAAATAATTCTTTTTCAGATTATTTTTTAATAAAAGCAGTGTGAGGGTTTGGACTCTAGAGGGCTTCATCCATTGCAGGTCCAGTTTTTGTTTTTAAGCAGTGGTGAACAGTTTGGTCTCCAGGTTTATAACTCATCCCTGAGCTTGGAAACTTTGATTAATAGTAACGGGACAGTGCAAATGCCTTGAGGCTCTTAATCTCTTACCGTGGCTATAAATGGCTGAATGTACAGCTCAGCATCTTTCTGCTTGGCTGCCTTCTGACTCAGTCTGGCATGGTCCTTCATCTAACTAGATTTTTCTAAGCGCTCTGATTGATAAGTGAAGCTGGTTCTCACTGGGGTGGCAGTAGCTGTTCCTCTTTCTGTCTGGCTCTTGTTCTGGGGACAGTTCAGGTATATGTATAACACCACTGCTACAGCTTTCAGCCCTGATGTAAACATATGGCACTGTTCTTGTGCTACCCTGACATGTCTGGTTGTAGACTGCTATCACTTGCTAGCTGAATTGTCCAGGTAATGGGGGTGGAAACTCCTCAGGTAAAAGCAGGCTCCCACTTCCAACTGTCTGTCCACTATGGCTGTCCCGAAGTAAGTTGTCCCTTTAGTCTGGCATAAGCTGTAAACTTTAGCCTTTTCAAAAAGTGCTGGCATCCAGTAGCTTTCACTTAGCATTTACAACAGCATGAATATGCTGCAGCCCCTCAAGGCTGGCCAGCTTCTAGCCGTCCGTTCTTCAGATAAACACTCAAAATGGCTCAAGGACTGACAAAATCTCCCATCTTAATAAAGGACCTGTTGTTACTTCACTCCTCAAACCTGACAGGATAGGGAAGCCATGGTATAGGCTTGCAACCTGGGCCGGTCTTCTTCTGTCTGACTTCCAGAATCCCTCCTTTTCCCAAAATGTTTTTCAAGAGCATAAACTGAGATATCCTACTTCATACAATATAGTGTACTTTCCTTCACTGCAGTGATTGAGGTAAAAGTCAGAGGCAGATTACCCACATTAATACTCTTCTAGGAAATTTCTTCTCTCCTGTCCTGCTTGCATAGCACCTTTCCATCAAGTCACAACAGTCCAACCCTTCCTGCTCAAGCAGGTTTACCAGGAGACATTTATCAGCTTCTTGGTTCAGTGCCCTTATTTATATGCATTTGCATATGAAAACCTAAACTATGATTTTGATGAATTTAAGACCAGTTAAAGTTGATGAATGTTGTTGGTGCATGGGGTTTTTCAAATTTTTTTTTATTATAAGTATTCTAATAAAATAGAGAGAGATGATAACTTGTGTTTAACATATTTGGGAGAAGGTCTACTGTTGTCAGGTAAGTATAAACTGTGTTTTGCAAAATACTTAAACAAAAAATAGTGATCAGGAGGGAAAACTCAGATGAAACCCATTTCTGTTGTGTTACTTAAGGCCTTAATGTAATGAGATGCTCTATAGATTTTTTTTTTTAACTGTAAGTAACCAAAAATGTTTCCATCAGTTTTTCCCTAGGATAATGACAGAGCTTTCAGAACTACAAGAATTCTATGATCCTGATACAGTAGAACTTATGACATGGATAAAGTAAGTATGAAGTCCTACATTTCTATTTTACTACTTTATGTCAGAGTATTTTTATCTCAGCATTTTGTGGAGCTACGTCTATTAATCTGAGTTTTCCCTTGCTGAGTCATTCCATGATGTATGGGAGGAGAAATGTGTATTTTATGTTTGGTATTACTCCCACGGAAGGAAACAGGAATGTATCATTGATTACAAGAGAAGATCCTGAAACATGCAAGCAAATCATGTTTAGTATCATTACTAGGCCTAATTTCCAAGTAAAGGTGGACGTCTTAGTACTTGGTTCTTTGCACGCTAACTTTTCAGTAGATTAGAGGATTCATGTAGATTGTAATGCCAATGGGGGACAGAAACACTGAAATTTTTGTGTGCAGGAGCCAGTAAAATGAAATGCCTGAATGTGAGGATTTAGAGACTTCAGTCAAGATACATGCAGTGTAACATGTATGATTCAAACTTCCCCTTTGACAAAAAGGCTGGAAGGGTTCTCATCTGTCTGGCTAGGCAGGACATAGCAAATACTGAGCTATGTTATATAGTTTATACTGAGCCATATACATAGCTAATACTGAGTCAAGTTATTTTCACAGATATATTTTTTTTCTCACCAAAAGTTTCAGAACTGGATTCTGGCCTCAATCAATCTAACTTTGAACTATGTCATTAGGAACTGCACTTCTCTGAAAAGTAGATCCCCTGTATTCAGATAACTTACTTATCTTTAACTGTATTTTTTTTTTTTTTTTAGAATATTATTTTATGTATTTATGTAGTCTTTAATGTCAACCTGTTCATCTTCGGAAAAGGCAAGGCTGGTAATTACGGTGTTCCAGCCAATTTCTTCTTTCTGTTAATAGTAATGTATGTTGTTTGTCACTGCTGTAGCTCTTCAAGGCAGCAAGTGGAATAATGCCAAGTACCTAATGGCTTTTACATTAGTCTGCATATATTACACTTCAAGTACATAATTAATCATGGTGAATTGCATTGAGATTCACTCAGCTAAGAGCAATTTGACTACCCTTATTTGTAGCAGCTGTTCATATTTTTTAATGAAAACAAAGATTTTTTTCTTAAGTATATACTTAGATATCCATATTGGAATTTTAATTGAATCCCATTATTACAGTATATTTTCTTAAAATTTTCGCTCTGATAATATGAATTTATTTTGATTTTTTTCTGCAGGAAAAGTTGCCCAAAGTCTGTAATAAAGTGTGACAATGACTGATTTCTTTCACTAATTCAGGAACACGAATAGTCAAAGGATTAAACCAAGCCCAGAAATATAATTACTGTAGACATTATTCTGTATCATGACACTATTTACTTGTAGATGATGAAATACATGGTCCTGGAGATCAAATGAAAATAATCACAAATCTTTCCCTTACGAGATAACATCATGTTGTTTCTCCTTCTCCCTACCCTCCCTCCCAAGCTTGTTTTGTCACAAGTCAGCAACCATTCAGAAAAGCAATAGTTTGATCCCTTCCAGGACCACTCTGAATGGTGCTCCATGGATTGCAAGAAGAGGAGAAGAATGGCCATCAGCCCTTGCCTCAGCAGGAGGCCTTCCTTGCAAACTCTGTATTGCTGCAGGTCTGAGCTTTTCCTGGCAAGGAAACTACTGCCACTGCAGCATTAACACCAATTGTAACTGTACCCCCAATGATATCGTCGTGTACTCCAATTCATACCGTAGCACCTTAAAAGATTCGCACAGCGTACAAAATTAAAAACATTGATTTCACAAATGTATCCTGTACTCAGACGTGTATGTTGATGTTGCTTTTGCAGACGACAGGCTCCTGTGGCTGCTGTGTTTGCAGGCAGCCCACAGTTAATGGGTGTGATTAAGCTTTGTACCGGATGGATGGTGTCAAGCTTGCCTTTATATAATGATGATGATCTTCTAAAAAGAAATGAAAATGTGAGTATCCAATTCCATAAATGTGTGTGTATTATCAGTGATTTATAGACTGTTCCACCATGTAAGACTGAAGAGCCTGATCAAGATGTGTGGGAGTGCTGTAAATATTAATGCTCGAAAGAAGATGGCCTTATAACATTCCTTATAACACACACATTTGCATTGCTCTTCTGTGCCGCCCAGGCCACCTGGTAATGCAAATTATTACATGTGAGTGGCATTCAAAATACTGCCTTTTCTCCAAAGTGTTTACAGTCTAAGGCGAGAAAAGAGCATGACGTCTTGTAAAGAAAGATAACAAGATAAGACCAATATCTAATAAGCTCACGAACAAGATTCCTTACTGAGCAGTATGGCTGTATTGAATTTTAGGCAGGCTGTCATTTCTGAATGATTGTGAGCGATTTTTATTCTGCATGTTTTGTCAGGGAGAAAGTCACAAAGCAAAACAGACTTGCCCAGTGACTACCTAGCAAAGAAATCAAAACTGCTATTCTATGTCAGTTCTCAGTCTGTATTTGAACACTCCAGGATTACAGTAGGGAGACAGAAATCTCTAGTAAGATACTTGACTTGGAAAGCATCTCACAGGAACTGTCTTCCTGTTTACCCAAATGTAATGAGAAAAAAAATAATCAAATAGAAGTAAGGAGAACATAGGAGTCCAGCAAACAGTGAAGGGAGTATCAAGTAGATTGACAATGCTTCACTCTGGACAGAAACAAATATCAAAACATTATTTCTGACAACTTTTCAGGCCACTTGAAATATATAAGATGAGAACTTGCCATCAGCAGAGGCAAATACTTCCCATTCAGCTGGCCATTACCTCACCTGTTCTGGAGATTTCAAACCCAAACATTTTATAGCTTGCTGTGTACATATAATTTGCTATTGCAGATAAGTTCCCCCCCTATGCCCCAATATTTAATTTATCACTGATTTTTGCATTGCATGAACATGTTTGCTTAATTTATAGATTTATCAGATCTATTCAAAGAGGTCAGCAGAAGATATTTATAAGATACTCACATCTTACAAAGCCAATTTTCTGATTATTGAAGATTCAATTTGCAATGAAGTGGGACCTGCAAGAGGATGTAGAGTTAAAGATCTATTGGACATTGCTAATGGTCATGTAAGTAGCAGTAAGAAAAAATGAATGTTTGAATGCATAAATAATTAATTTAAAAAGAAATCTTCTTATAATGCTGATCTTTTTCTGATTGTAATTGACATGTAGACAAAGACTCATGAATTTTAGAAGTGATCAATTAAGTTTTGGGTTGTCTGTTTCTTATACACCCGTAATCTTACCCCATACTGTTCTTTAACTGCCCTAATCCCTCCCAGTATATTAGTATTTAGCTGTACTGCTTTTCTGCCAATCATTAAATACCATTTAACTATATATAAATGTTTAAGACTGTAACACCTGAAGAGGTTATTGCAAAAGCAGTGAAGCTCTGCCTCAGAGGGCATTCTTTACTAGCTTTAAAGATGAAATTTTAAAATGGTATCATGGTTTCAGCCCAGCTGGTAACAGTGCCATGCAGCCGCTCGCTCACTTCCCCCCTCCCCCCGGTGGGATGAAGAGAAAATATAAAGGCAGGCTCGTGGGTCGAGACAAGGACAGGGAGGGATCACTCACCACTTATGGTCACGGGCAAAAGACAGGCTCAACTTGGGGAAGAAACTAAATCAATTTAATTTACTACAAATCAAAGCAAAAAAGGATATTAGGAAGTAAACACAAGCCTGAGAACACCTTCCCCCCACCCCTCCCTCCTTCCCACCTCAACCCCACTCCTGGTTCTCTCTCCCTCCTCCCCGTGGTGGTGCAGGGGGACGGGGAATGGGGGTTGGGGTCAGCTCGCCACACCTTGTCTCTGCCGCTCCTTCCTCCTCAGGGGGAGGAGGACTCCTCAGCCGTCCCCTGCTCCACCGTGGGCTCCTTCCCACGGGAGACAGTCCTTCACCAACTTCTCCAGCGTGAGTCCTTTCCGCGGGCTGCAGTTCTTCCCGAACTTCCCTGGCGTGGGTCCTTTCTGTGGGCCGATCTTCAGGCACAGGCTGCTCCAGTGCGGGCTTTCCCATGGAGTCCTGGCCACCTTCGGGGGTCTCTGCTCCCCCGCTCCCCTCTATGGGCTGGGGGGGACAGCCTGCTGTCTCACCAGGGCTGCAGGGGCATCCCCTCCTCCCCCGCTCCTCCTCCCCTCCTTCCTGACTGACCTCGGTGTCTGCAGAGGGGTTCCTCTCACATTCCGATCCCCTACTCACTGCCGGTTCCCCTTCTGAAATCTGTTCTCCCAGAGGCGCTACCACCGTCGCTGGTGGGCTCGGCCTGGGCCAGAGGCGGGTCCGACTGGGAGCCAGGGAAGCTTCTAGCAGCTTCTCACAGGAGCCAGCCCTGCAGCCTCTCCCCTGCTACCAAAAAAACCCGCACCACACAAACCCATAACAAACGGATAAACTCAGTTCTAAAACTCTGCCTGGGATGAGGACCAGCCTACCATTCAATTTAGTACAGCTTGTCTGGTACTGATGAGGTTACAAGTCTATTCAATTCAGTCCTGCAGATAAGTTAGCACCCCAATAGATAGTTTAAGCCCCAGCTAGTAGAAAGATTGGTTGAATGAACTGTAGAGTTAAGAGGATACCCATGAATGCTACTTCAGTCATTGCCATGCTTTGTCTGTTCTGAATGCTGATAGTGCTGCTCTTCCTGCCAAAGCAGGGAATGAGATGGGCTTTATAAAGTGATCTCATTACCACTTGTTCATCTGCTTCCTGGGACTCCAGAAAAAGTTTTGATTTTATAAAGGCAGGAGTGGCCCTCAACTCACTTAGGGTTTGGTTGCTTATTCTCAGGTCAATAGGAAAGAGGGAGTCACCAGTTACTTCTAAGCAATCACAGGTTAGCTTCATTTAGTTGGTTTCCTGACTAAGGAAAAGAACTTAAGCATCTGTTTGACATTACAGCCTGTTGTGTATTAACTATACCAAGTTAATCCTTGGTTTGAATATTTGGTGTTTTGTTGTTTGGTTTTTTTTTTAATGGGGAAGATACATATGTTTCTTTTGTATATAGTCTTATATTCCATTCTTGGGGAAAAATCCAAGCTGTTCGTCTGTGTTAGGTATTTTATAAGCCCTACTTTTGATGATACACATTTCAAAAGAACTTGTAATGCAAGCATTTCATTTCTGTAGTTGCTTTCATTTGGGGGAGTAATTATAGGGGTTATATGTTTGTCGTGGTTTAACCCCAGACAGCAACTAAGCACCACGCAGTCGCTCACTCCCTCCCTCCCCATCCAGTGGGATGGGGGAGAAAATTGGGAAAAGAAGTAAAACTCGTGGGTTGAGATAAGAACGGTTTAATAGAACAGAAAAGAAGAAGCTAATAATGATAATGATAACACTAATAAAATGACAACAGTAATAATAAAAGGATTGAAATGTACAAATGATGCGCAGGGCAATTGCTCACCACCCGCCGACCGACACCCAGCCAGTCCCTGAGCGGCGAATCCCTGCCCCCCACTTCCCAGTTCCTAAACTAGATGGGACGTCCCATGGTATGGAATACACTGTTGGCCAGTTTGGGTCAGGTGCCCTGGCTGGGCATGAGAAGCTGAAAAATCCTTGACTGTAGTCTAAACACTACTGAGCAACAACTGAAAACATCAGTGTTATCAACATTCTTCACATACTGAACTCAAACCATAGCACTGTACCAGCTACTAGGAAGACAGTTAACTCTATCCCAGCTGAAACCAGGACAATGTTTTTAGGGGATTACTCTTTAATTTCTCCAGGAATCTACAACTGGTGTCAGTTTCACTTCTAGGTTTCCTGGCCAGTTTATCCATGGAGGATATTGTCTCTGTTTTTCTTTCAGTTTTCTTAGCATTGCTGAAATGTATCCTTTTTCTTTCTTTGCCTTGCTGCTAAAATCATGTATACCATGATTATTCCATGTTGTAACTGATATACTGTACCATAACAGAGTGTGTGTGTATGAATAACCTCTACCATTGATAATCGGCACATGTTATCTCTCAGTTTCTTCTCAGATATGTTTTTGCATAAGTTCCTGTTCCCTTTTCACACTTAGGATGTCAGCTGGAACAATTAACCACAATTTCAGGATTCCACACAATCTTGATCTCATCCTAACTTCAGCAGCACAGTTTTACTGTTGGGTTTTTAAGTTTTTGTTGGATTCATATATCAGAATGAGTTTCTTCCTCCTTTAATTCCTAACACCCAGTTATTTAGCAGTTCATCCTAAGGAACACTTCCCAGTACTTTTCAGAGCAGTTGTTGCTTATGATGATAATTTCAATCAAAGGGGGGAAAAAAATATCAAAAGACAGTATCCAGTGCAAGGAGCCTGTTTTTGATAAATGCCACACACAGCACTGTCAGTACAAAAAGTGAGACATCTACTGGTTTTGTGTAATTAGTATTGTCGAAGTGACAAGGGTTATCCTATTTACAGTGGAGAGATTACGAAGAGGAAAAGAAAGTTCATGATAAGAGTTTCAGTTAAAATCTGTTCTGCTGAATGCCTGTAATCTGTAAATCTGTAACAAAACAACTGGTATATACATTTAAATATAGAGAACTGAGTGTTCAGTATTTTTAGAAAAAAATTGGTTGGCTAGTAATGAACATCACTTATGCTTCCTGTCTGTGGCTGAGTCCATACTGGGTTGGATGCTAAAAATGTTAGTTGTAGAGAAAATATTGGAATGGCCAACAGGAATAAAGTCTTTTTTTCAGAAAGTTGACATCGTTTGTTCCTGAAAGTTGGTATAGTGTGTTGTCTCAGGAAGCTTTGAAACAAAATTCTCAGTTTGCTTGCTAACAAAAATTGTCTAAGTCATATTGAAACATTATCAAGACATTCCAAACTAGCAGAAGCTAGTGCATATGTAGTTGGAGACTGCAGCATTTACCTATTCCCAAAGTAAGTGAGACAGCGGACAGGCTGTTGTGCTGTTGACAGGCCTATGGATGTTTTTTTTCCAAATTGCTGTGTTTAAGAAGATAAGTATTAATTCCTAGCTTGGACTGTGTCCTATTGTCCTAGTCGTAATCTTGTTTCTGACACTGGCTGAGAGCATATGATTATTGATAGGGCAAGACAGATGTTTTCTGGCAGTCTGTTGATGAAGGACTGTAGCTCAGGGGATATACCTTTGTGTTTGGTAGCCACCAATAGGTTTTTCTCCATGAATTTGTCCTACCACCTTTTTTTAAACCCATGTAAATTTGTGCCATCAGAAGGACTAGCGAAAGGATTTCTTCGAGGATATCAGATAGTAGGTGCTAAAATGCACAAGCAATTTGCTTCTAAGTCAGTTGGTTGGAATTTATAGGGCAATGTGTGTGTGTGTCTTCAGTCTTTATTAGGTATGTCAAACTTACTTGGCCTGGAAAAGGTAATGGAGAATTTACTTCCCTACATAGGTGGTATGCTATGTGCAGGTCAGGTTTGAAGTACTGGGTAGACAGGACATGTGGATAATTTCCATTGCTGTTGTTCTTTATTGTATGAATAAAGTACACTGGCTTTAATGTCTGCTACCCTGACAAAGGTATTAATTCACAAAAGCTATCTTAAATGGTTAAACTAGTTACAGGGGAGTACATTTTCAGCTTATTGGAATCATACAGTATGGAAATTAAATGCCTATTGTAAATTAAATTTACAGAATACAGAAATAAATTAAATGTACAGAATTACGTTCTGTAACCACTTATCTTCAGTATTTTAATTAGATCTTCTTCTTTTCTGACAGGTGGTTTGTGAGGAAGGCGACGGCTATGCCTACTCAAAATATGGACGATTTTGTCATGAAATCAAAATGAACTATTCTCCATATGTGAATTATTTTACTCGGGTATACTGGAATAGATCCTATTTTGTATATAGAATCAACACTGTGATATCCTTCCAGTCGTGAAAAAGCATGCAAGATTCTTTCTGAGGATTGTGAATGAAATTCAATTGGAAAAGTTCCTTTTGATCAAGGAAGTTATTTTTGCAGATACATGTGTGCACATGCAGAGTATTGACAACTTTATTTTACCAAACTGGAATTCTTTGAACTACAGATCAACAGACATAGATACCATCCTTGAAGGAAACAGGAAAATTTGTCAATTTTACAGTCTCTACAAAGTGTGACAGTCTTCCACATTTTTGCATTTTTCTTCCCATTTAAATCATCCTAATCTTCATGTAAATGAGATTTCTAACTTGAGTGTTAGAGAGCTGATGTGGGTAGACTTCAGTAAAAGCAGAAAAATTATTTAAAGAGTTCATTTAAGTCATACAGCTTTTGTTTTCTAGAAAGAAAGCAATCGGTATCCCAAGTCTTTTCAAGTAAGTGTTTGGGGTTTTGGGGGTTTTTTTGTTGTTTTATTCTTCCTGTCTTCCAGTCTAAACATTTCTGTGTTTATCAAACACACATTCCTACATCTTATGTATAGCTATAGTGTTTGTATAAATCAAGTAAGGAAGATTTTATTTAAACAACACTTCCATAGATTAAGGCACTGATCTCTACATTGCTAGCGACATGTTGGTGCAAGTGCTTGGACTTAGACCTAGCAGTAGGGGTTGACAAGGTCAGATCTTCAGTTTGGAAAGAACTTGTCTTCAGGATTTCTCCATGCTTAAATGTGTATGTGTGTATGCATTTGTGTGTCTTAGCAGCCATCAGAATGGGCCAGTATACAACAGTATGCCATACTTGGTTTTAGACAAGTGTAGCAGGACAACTAGGTTTGCTACTGAGACTTCTGCACTTCTGTTTCACCCCCTCTGTGTGCGTGCTGGTATATATGTGTGTGTGTGTATGAGGGGATGGGTGATAGTAATTTCATTCAACTTACTGTGTGATAGTTATATTAAGGTAGTGCCATAACTGTAACTTAAAACACTATAATTGCCACCATTAATAAATAATGGTACAGTTGTTCATAGCTATTTTTATATCAATTACGCAACTACACCGAGATCTTTGAAAATTTGGGAACGTACTCTGCAATCTTGCTTCCCGCTAAAATTTGTCTTCCTTATATGACCCCCTTTGCCTCTACAACTATTTTTCTTAACAAATTATCTGTTCATCCTGTTTGTTGCTGGCTGATATACTTTCAAGAGAATGAACGATGCTTTAATTCCAACTCTGGGCCTAATCCTGGTGTTGTGAATGGAAAATCCAATAAAAGGTAATGGTAACTTTGCTTACGTAAGTGTAGCTGGACAAAAAGTCAGGACATAAGTTTTGGCAGAGGTTATTCACCCATTAGGAGTTACCTGCAGTTATGGATTCGTGTAACACCTGGCCCAGAGACCAGTCTATTAGGCATGTGGGAATGATTCTTTGGAGCCCAGATGAAGGTTCTGGCATAATAGGATGCGCCTTCAACTGAAAAATCTGCAAATGATTCTGCAAATGAAAGCTGCAAAACGATCCTTACCGCACTTCTTGATAAAATGCAGATTCAGAGATTTTAACTGTGAAAATATTACGAACTGCAGCATGTTGGTGTATATGCGTGATTCTTATCTGCTCTATGCAGATACATTTGCTTACTTTACACTAGCAGGTAGTGCTGAGATTTTTTTTAAAACCTATTATCACTATTGGAGTGATTTAAAAGAAAAAAGCTTTATTGTTGTAAGAGTCAACATGTCTGTAATCTGTTTTTTTTACTTTCAGTTATATTTTTAGGCCTATGAGTCTTGACAAGATGTTAAATTATGCATTTTATTTGAAACCAATGTTGAGATAAATCCATCGAATATACTGGATGTGATCACTGAGAGAAACATTTATCAGTACAACTGAGTTACAAGTTAAAAGTGAATATCCTTTCTGGGGATACAGTCGTTGTGTTGAGGGTAGTATGTACATGTGTCTCTGGCCAAATACAGTCTGCATTTATTTGCTTATGCACAAGTGCATATGTTTTACTGCACTGGACTGTTTCAGACTTTTCAATTACCATATAACAACAGAAGCTAGTGTATTAACTTAAGCTATGGCAGGCCTGCAGGAACCTTCTCTGTATGTGCTAGTATGGATGTAGGTGTAATACTTGGAAGTGAGTTTAGAGTTCCTTATGCAATTTAAGTTTGTTTGAATCACTGTCAAGGAATTACATGTCTGTGTGTTAGTCATTTACTTGCCTGAAGTTAATCATTCATGAATATCATTTCATAACAGCAATAAGGCATTCCAGGTAGCAAACTTCAGGGTTACAACTGCACTTGGGTGGATGAAGTCGCATAGCTTACGGCTTCATGCCTTAGATTGCCATGCCAAGATGCAATATTTAACTGTCCTTGACTGCCTGTTGTGTTTTACTGCAATGCTGTATGTATGTGCTACCACATGTAAGTATTCAAACAATGCTCTATGTAGAGCACACGTGTAAAGAAAAACATAAATGCGGCCATCTGTACATCTAAAGAAAACTGTCTTGTAGCATGTTGGCCTTTATACATGTTTAAACGAACATGTTGAACTTCATTTGAACTGTGACATAGTTGTTATTAGTTTTGTCATAGTTTTTAAGATGTATTCTTGATACTTCAATTGATTCTGGTTTAGGAGAATCATTTAAGATTTTTACCTTGCTTTTTATATTAGAGAAAATTGTATTGCAGCACCATTGGCACAGCAGCCTTAAGTAACAGAAGGAGCCTTTTATGTGGGAGAAACATTGCTGTTGTTCCAGTAAAAAGGCATAATTTTTAAAACAAGTGACTGGAAGAATCATATCTTACAAAGAAAATGATGAGCTTGGATTTCTTACCCAGCTATGGATTAGCAAAAATAATTATTGTCTATTCTAGTCTCCATCTTCTGTGAAAAATAAACAGTACATTTCATGATATCCCTCAGAAGGACAACAATAGGGCATAATTACATCGGACTTGTACACACAACCTTAGCTCAGTTTTCAACCAGGTCACAGGTTTAACTCCCTGAAAGGCCTGGGTGAACATTTTGCAAAAAATGATCTGTTTTGCTGTAGATGTTGCAATTCAGTTGAAACATGTGCCTTGCAAGCTTTTATTAAACAAACAAAAAACTCAATTTGTGTTTCTTTTTGTGAAGATTTTTTTTTTAAATTCCTATCTCTCTGATTTCTAGAGCTTCCGTTGTGTCTTAATAGCCCAGCCTCCAAGGATGCTCCTGTAGTAAGTGGTGCAGCTAGGATGTATGCCAGCCATCTAACAGCTGTTCACTGGGAAGAATGAGAATTTGCATAGCAATTTGTGTTGCTATTTTGCTGGCTTATTTTCTCCTTCACATTTCCAACTTCTGATATGCTTGATCTTAGTAAATGCAAAAAAATTACCTTGAAAGAATAAATGAGTATAGTATTTTCAGGCACTCACCTGTTACTGTTAGACTTGTGGATGAAAGTTGAGTCAAGCCACAGCTAAACTGACATGTACAATTTTGTCTTAATCTTAAAAAAATGCTCTTTCACTTCCTGAATTACCACATACTTGAATTCAGTTGATAGATTTGCCAGGAGATGTTTGAGACTAATTAAGTAAAGGCATTTCAGAACATAAGCTTCTATTCATGTTATTTTAAAAAATACTGATTTTATTTCTTCCAAAGTAAATGGAAGTACAATTAATACAATACAATCTTAAATGCAATTTCCATTGAGGGGGTAAGGAGGAGATACACAAATATGGAAGAAGGAGGGCCGAAAGGTTTAACAGGCATTGAAAATTCTTCAAACTGCTCTGGTGGCATTACTACTTACTGAAAGGTAGAAGGTTAGGGACCAAATCTTGCTCTTACCACCTTATTTTTACTAAGTCATCTGCAAATGTCCAAATCTTGTGACCCTTCATCAGCTTTCCCATGCAATTCACATGAACAGGAGCTGCAGGATTGGGTCGTAGGGATTGTAAGCTGTCATTGAAACACTTCTTGATGACTGCTGTTAACTTCATATAATCTATCCTTTAACCAAATATCTAACAGGAAGAAAGCGTAAGCTGTTGGTGTGTATGCGTGGGCATGCACGTTGTGTTTGCATTTAGAGATGGCTGGTTTACTGTTGTGTTTTGGAGATGTAACGAGTAGCTTCTGTTATCGCTAATGGTGGTTGAATCTATTAATCTTCTAAATAACTTACAGGCAGGTGGACTTTAGAGTACCATGGTATTAGAGATGAAAGAAAAGCTGAATTTATTCCAACACAAGCAATATTTCATGTGAAATAATACCTCAACATAAATCTGTATAATCATGCCTTTAGTACTCTTTTTAAAACTTAACTTTAGGGGAAAAAAAAGAAGTGAGAATTCTAAAACATGCAGTGTGTGTTTTTTTTTTAGTAATCATTTCTATTTCATGAGTACAGCTAAAAGAAAATATCACCATTATGTTGCTGCACTTTTACTATGCCAAATGCAGAGCTAGCAATGCCTAAAGGTCTTCTGAATTGTTTGGTACCTCAATTAGATTTTTAAACGTGTAATTAATCTGGCAATGTTTTTGATTTCAGCACAGTTAAATGTATGTAATTCTGCCTTTCAAGTGATGTTTAAGGTTACCTATTTATTTGATGGAAAAGAGGTGGGTGTTTAATGCCTTTCAAAGTTTCAAACTTTGTTACTTCAGTAATGCAGAACAATTATTGGTGGTGCTTTACTTGTTAACAGTGACATTTAGCAGTAGCATGTATGGCATATGGACGTATCTATGTGCCGCTATTTAATAACAAATCCAAGGAATCCAATTCCTTTTATCTTGTTTGTTGTCTTGGACAGTTTTTTATCAAAATAATGTATACATCGTAAATATTTTTCTCTTGTGACAAACTTTTTTTTCTGTGGGAAACAAAAATTGTAATAAAAGCCAAGTTGAGAAAGTATGGATTGTTTGAGACACCGTTTTATGCTTTTTTTTGAGAAGTCTGATACCCTTTCACAAAAACCATGTAGTTTGTAATGAATTAACCTCCTTCCACTGTTGCAGTAATAAAATGATTTTTGTATTCTGTTGTATTATTTGCATATGCAATTTTCAGTCAAGTGAAGACTGCACAGCATAGCTAAGATATCTGTCTTGACAGGACAGCATAAATAGTCTTGCAGCTCTTGAGGATTACCAACCTGCTCAGACTGGATCCATATGTCATGCTGACTGTGCCTACCTGTTGAGATATATTGGTATGAAGATGAGCGGCAAAATATGAGATGCTTCTTATGGAATTACTGAACTCTGACTTTCTCCCTACAGATCCTCCTACAGCAAGCATGTCACCTGGAAATAAATTCCTATGCAACATCAAATGCTTACTGATTTATTTAATTTTTTTAATCAACTAATGTATTATCTGTCTTGCATTTTTACAGATCATGGTTACATATATTGGAGCCTTCTGTCATTTTATAAGATATTAGTAGGAGTGAAATCTTTCAGTGCAGACTACTGTATAATAATTTACCATGTAATGATATGAAAACCTTGAGATTATTTTAGTTAAATTCTGAAGACGGTAGAAATACCTTATGAAGTGCTTCTCCAAAAATCAATCATATAGCACCTTAGGAAATACATATTTACATCTTTAATTTATAATGGTTCTGAGTTTGAACATTCATCAGACTGCTTCCTTTTAGACCAGTCAGGAAATGCGCTGATGTTGAAGTATTCAAGTTTATCCATGAATTCTTCAAGCACTCAGGCTTTGTGATTGCTTCGCAGAAAGGGGAATGGAGCTCCCTGGCACCGTGTTTGTTGGTTCCATATGTTGGTGTTTGTGTACTCTTCCATGTCTTTTTCCAAAACTGAGACCATCATTACCAGCTGTGAAATACAGAATATTCTATTATATATAATAGAATTTGTATTCATAGATATGTGTATATAAATAGGTGTATATAAAAATGTGTATATGTATTTTATGTGTGTATATAACTCTGTATAAAATACATATTCTGATTATAATCAGTGTTTAAGAGGTGTTAGGTAAAATTACTGTTGGTTTGGGTTTTTTCGCCCCTAAATGATAGCTCTGTAATCTGTTTCTAGGACCTAGTTTCCCAGATTTTCTGATTTTTGCTGTAAGCCAGACTAGCATACTTCAATTGCTGTATGCTTTCAGATTGCTTAGGTAACAAATGTGATAGACATTTTTTAATAGTAGTGAGATGAGATGCATCTCATTATGAATTAAATTGCATATATAGAATATGCAAACATAACGCAATATAGAGGAATACTGAACTATTCAGTAGGTTATAACACACCAGCAATATATACGTTTACCTTCAGCGTTTTGAGCAGCTTTATAATCCCTTGGACTTTCTTCTTGTTTCAAAGTTACAACTGTAATGTGTCTGCTGTCAACCCTTGACTCCTGACGGTACCATACTGACTGGTTATAGAAAGACCAAAACCATGTTAGACTGACTTGTTTTTCACACTGTTGCAATAAATACCAGCAGGTTCTGTAAGATGAGCGTGGATATAAAACGATGCCTTACGCCATTCTCCCCTCTGAAGAAAGTTGACAAAGGACGGGCAAGAATGCAGCTGCCTTCTCTTCGCTGCGTCATGTTACGCTGTCTGTGAGACCCTGGGCGCAGAAGCTGCGGTCTCCCTGCAGTAACTGGTGGATGCTGGAAAGAACGCGTGTGGTTTCCTTGGTTGATCTAACTTCAACTCTGGACAATAATGCAAAATCACTGCTGCAGAAGCGGTTGACCTGTTTATGCAATTTTAGAAAGGTACATTAAAACCAAGTCTTGTTTTTATTTAAGCATGAAAACTTGTTTCTGAAAGACACACTAAGAGTAATTTGGATCTATTTCTGCATTATTAACACCTAGATAAATGCTGCTGCTTTTTTAATTTTTTTCTTTTTTTTTCTCCTCCCAGTTTGGCCCATTTTATGATGATTTGAGCAGTAGTCTGAACTGCTGGTTCTAGGGCCTTGTCCCAGCTGCGAGAGAGGGCCAGAGGAAGGCTGTTGGGCTTGCTGATAGTTTGGCCTTAGAATAGCAACTCTTAGATTTAGTGGTTGCAATTCACAGTCCCCAGTTCACCAGATAAGGTTTGCTGGGGAAGACTCTGAAAAATAAATTTCACTATGGTTCTTTAGCAATAGAAGCTGATAGTGTCCTGAAGATATCCAAGGAGCTTATTTATTTCTTTTCCATGTTGTTTTCTATCAATCAGAGCCAAGAGCCATCTCCACTATCCTTACTCAGGTCGCCTCTTGGATTAACGCTGTATCAGTCTCCCTGTGGTTTCTGCTTCAGTTTCGCAGGAACAGTCAAGTTCCTTTGCAAAATACGGCTACACAGAAAGAGCCATACCGTTTTCTTGGCAGTGTTCTGAGAAGGAGATGAGGTTACTCCAGAATGGTTGGTCTTGTAGCATTTCAATATTTACTGTACATACATATACATACATAATACAGCTTTTGAGAATTGCTTACCATTCCTTAAACTGTTTAGCTGCCTGCTGATCCCTGATGAGCACAGAGGGTCAACTGTGAACAGTGGAAAATATTTTTCCTGGGTTTTGAAGTGGTTGCTAGAACAGAATATCACCCACTGAGCCTAAAGAGACCCAGACACGAGCCTGTGCTTTGACTTCCCCGATCCCCATCAGCCAAAGCGGACCTCCCTCCCCACTCTTCAGTTCCAGAAGAAAAATGGTCTTCATTGAAAAGACTGATAAGAGACGTTTAGTCTTTTCATCAATGCAGTTTGGTCCTTTTGTTATATCTTGAAAAAACAACCAAACAGCCCATTATAAATAACTTTTACCATTTCAAAACATGTACTTAACGCATATGTAACTGCCTGACACCAGTAAAAGCAATATTTCAGCCGTGCCTGGCTGGGATGCAGTCACATAATTTTAGAGCTGGCAATCACACACAAATGCACCTCAAGTATGTTTGCATCTCTTTATATTTGTTTTGTCAAATTGCACAGGTTTTGTGCAATTGGATGTTGAAAATAACATGGTTGTGCTAGTAAGTATCCACGGTGGCAAGGTTGTTGCTGGTTCTGCTCTGTACAGTGTGCCCTAAATTCTGTCAATGGGGGTGATGTAGAGCAGAAGCCTAAATTTACCACCAAAATGATGTGTTCATGAACGTATTAATGATACATGGGCTCATATATGTGAGGGAGAACGGTGAATAAAATCCAACTCATGTCTTGATGAGCTGTAGACAAAACCATATGTTTCTAAATGCATGTGTATGAATATAAGAGAATAGAAAGGGCAACACATCTCGCAATGTAGCTTAAAATTGAGCACTTGATTTTGAGTGGATTTAATTTGCATGTTAAGAGTTTGTGTGAGGCCAGTAGGACACATTGCATTTCAGAAGAGGGTGTGCTGCACTGTATCTCTGTGCTGATCTGAACTTTTCCTAAACTGAATGCTCGTTTCTGGTCATCCGGCTGGCTGAGATTGTGTCGTAAGTTAATGAGCTTTCTTGTGCATTTGTGAGGCAGGGAATTATTCACATTTTATTTTTACATAGGGCTGAAACAGTAAATATAGCACTCTCACAGCTTGCTACAGCACGTTAACCCTGGATGGATCCTGATGCTTACTTTCCTGTTGTTACTGGTAAACAATTCCTTAAAAACGTTTGGGTTTGCATTTTCCCTCCCAGTCTGAGGTCTGCATCATGCCCATTTTTAGAAACAATCATCCCATCACTTTCCTAGGGTGAAAGTAAAGGCTGACAGCTTGTAATAATGTGATGTGATCTGCCAGCGATCACTTCTCCTTAAAAGTGGTAGTTCCCCAGGCGGCAGAGGTGCAGATCTAGCAGTTGGTTGTCGCCTTTGACTGTTGCCCGTAATATTTGACTAAAGCTGATTGAAATGGTTTCTGGCTTTCTTGAGCAAAGCTTCACTTCCAGCCTAGCTATGTCCTCACTGAAGCTACAACACCCCTGCCTTCCTAACAGCCTCCTAGTAAAACTAGCAAACCTGTGTTCAAAACAGCAAGAGGGAGCATTTCTAATGGAAGAACGTTAACACAGTTTGACCAGCTGGATGCGGAGGCTTGGCAAAAGGCTGTTCCTAAGCTGTTACCGTCACTATGCAAAGGGAGATGTGTTGTTCTTGCTTATTTGCAGGAATGGAAGATACTGCTGGGACTTGCGCTTGGAGCGATGAGAAAATGAGTAATGTTTGGTTTGACGAGTAGTGGGGAGTGATTGGCATTGGGTTCACGCTTCCATTGATCATGGTATAACCAGTGCAATGATTCCCATGCCCAGATTGTTTTACTTGTGTTTAGCAGGACTGACGCATCTGCTTGCCTAATTCAGTAGGACCATTTCAGTATTGCTCTCAAGAGCAGCACACGCTATTCTTTTCCCCAAAATGTGTTTCACTCAGAGACTGAAATTTTAGATGCGATAATTGGTGCTATTGTTCAGGTATTATGCTGAGACCTGTTTTGCTCTTCCCCCTCCTGCCAAAAATGCATCTTACCTGAAGGAGCAGCAACCGGTGTATGCACTCCTGAGAGGCCACACTTCCAAGACAAGCCCAGCTCACATCAGAAAAATATGTCTGCTTGGTCACAACCATTTTTCAGCGATTCAAGTATCCCAAGGCCCTCTCTCCCTCACGCAACAGCGTTTTTTCCTCTCTTTCTTTTACTGGTTGCTCTTCTAGCTTGGCTGGGGTTTTTCGTACACGCTCAGGAAAGCAGGAGCTTGCCCGTTATTCCCCGAGGTCACCCACACGCCACCCACCCACGCCCCCCCATCCCTCCCCCGGGAAGCACTGCTCCTGCTCCTCTCTCTGCCCGCTTCGCCTGCGGAGCAGCGGGACGCTGAGCGGCAGAGCAGCCCGGGAAGCAAAGCTCTGGAACTGGGGAAGATGGGGCGTTTGCCCGGATCTGCTGTACGCTTTGCCACGGGCGGGGCGGGCTCGCCCCGTCCCCGCCCACGGCTCTGACCGGCCGCGGGGACGGGCCGGGTCTCCACGTGGCGTGGGTGTGCGCGGCGGGAGTGCGGCGCGGTGCCGCTCC
>NW_010972991.1:20191389-20285115 GCF_000737465.1 Haliaeetus leucocephalus | reverse complement strand
TCTCCTCGCCGGGGCGCGGGTGGGCGACACCGTCTTCACCGTCCCGCGGAGCCGCGACCGGGCGGCGGGCGGCTGGTTCGAGCTGGCGTCCCCCGGCGCCAACCCCGTGGGGGTCGACAGGGCCTCGGGGCGGCTCTACCTCCGGCGGGAGCTGCGAGCGGGCGGCCGGGCGGAGGTGCTGGTCAAGGTGCACGGCGGCGGCGGAGGAGGTAGGGGGACGGGACGGGACGGGGACGGGGACGGGGATGGGGGGGCGCATCTCCCCGCGGCGCTCCCCCAGGTGGGGCGGCACGGCCGCGAAACGGCCGGGCGGGGACGGAGGGTCGCCCCGAGGGAGGGGGGACGCTGAGCGGGCACGGCCGTGCCCGGCACTTGTCACTCGAGGAGCTGCGGCCGCCCTCCGTGGGGCGTTGTGGCAGCTGCCCCCCAGCTCAGGCTGGGTTTGGCGGCACGGGGGCTCTTCTCCGCTCCCGAGAGAAGCTTTCACCTCCTGCCTTTGAAGGGACAGATGAAACGTGCGGATGGTGGCGGGTTTCTCGGGTGATGCTGTGTTGTGAGGAGCTCCTGTCACGGCAGGTTCGCTTCTGTAGGACCGGAGGGGCCTGCTGGCGGGTTAACGAGCAGTTAAAGGGGGGAAGCACATCACCGCAGACAGCTTGTCTTCTGGCGGGGGGAGTTACCGGAGGGCCTCCTCGGTTCCCTCTGGTCCTCCGTGGCCGGGGGAGGGAGAGGTGACATTGCCCTGGGAGCGCGTGCTTACGGACCCGCATCCACAGCCCGCTGCGCCTGGAGATCCTTCTGCACCCTTCGCTGAGCGGCCCTGAAATGGTGCTGGAAGCCAGCTACGGCAATGGCAGAGCAGTGCACGGGAAGGGAAAGAAGCCGTTGCAAAATAGATGTCAATGAGCTTAGGACAAGAAAAAAATAAAAAAGATCTGAATCTGGAATCCTAGGCGTTGGTGTAGAGAGCTAGATGGAGATACCGTTATGCCACTGTGTAAATCCTCTATACAGCAACAGCTTGTATACTGTATCTGGTTCTCCTAATAATACAGCCAAGAGAATGGCTAGACTTGTTAAACTTCTTAAACCGTGTTAAGCTTGAGGTGCATAACGGCTACAAGAGGCATCCCTCCCATGTGTTACTTTCATCTTATTCAGAGGAAGTTTTATAGTGTGTTTGTAACTGTAGCCCAGGTCTCAGATAACATTACTGGTTATCATTTGCTTGGGGTTTGTTTTTCATTTTTTTTCTTAGATGTTTACAACTTCACTACAGAGGGAATATTTACAGTTTCTGTAAATGGTTTTTACAGCTTCATGCTCAGGAAATGCGAAACATAGGGCTGGGAGGAAAACAAATGCGTCGAAGCGTGCTGAGGGTTGTGATCTTGACCATTGTGCACTGTGTGTAGTCTGAGAATCCCAGAGCCGCCTGCCTGAGAAACTTATTCTTGCAGGAATGGGCTGTGTTGTGCAAGTGAGAAACATTTAACATAATAAAAATGCTGCACGGTATTTCTAGGTACTAACTTTAAACAAGTCGCCCGATGTTGAAAGTAGAACTTCTCATTCAAGCTGAAGATGGAGTTGGAAAGGTGACCTGTTGGTTGACCACCTTGCTTATTTATAATGAAAGTAAATAACCTTGTGAGCAGCGTTGTACAAATGATTAATCGTGTTGTTCTCTCCAATCTGGTGCTGTACAGCATGTTTTTACCACTGTCTGTGCACTGATAATGTATTGACAAGAGATGAGCCTCAGGGAGAAAGGAATTCGATGATCAAGTGGGACAAGGTCATTTTAGACACTCCTTTAAGCTACTTTTAAAATCAAATCTCATAACTTTGTACAGTAACAAACTTGGGATCTTTTTCTGGCTGCTTATTTTACAGGAGATTGATGAAACAGTGGGAGGCTTTGAGCATCCATTTTTAATCTGAAGAAACATGGTGAACTGTCTAAAGCCGAACAGAATTAACTTTGGTCTCCTCCTCATTTCTCCTCATGCCTCTTACTAAATATAATTAACAGCGGGTCACATAGTAATGAATATTATGGAACTATGTGCCGAACTTTTAATCCTCTCACTAATTGAAAACCAAAACTATTGGACCCTTATTAATTGCATTCTCTTATGTAAAAGTCGTGAATGGAACTAGGTGTTTCACAGGTGCTGAAGGAGGCTGTAGCATAATGCTGTTTCTTGGGTCTAGTGTCTTATGGTAGAATATGATTAGTATTGAACCCTTATGACTCGCTGGGAGCAAACTGCATTTTAAAATGGCATCTGTCAAATCTTGAAATTCCTGAAAATACAGCCTAGACTGCACATGGAAAGATTACGTGGTTTAAGTCCCTTGCACTTTCTTAAAAAACTTCCACCAGGATACCTACTGGGAAGGGAAAACCTTTCAATCCACATAATACAGCTTCTGTAAAAACTAACAAGTAATAAGTATATGTTGCTGGCTATGATTTCAAATCAAGATATAGCTTAGGGTTTTTTTTTTTCATGGAGCCAGAAATGGCCCATTGCTTCCTGGCACCCCCTGACATTTTTAGAACAAAATAAATCTGACTCCAGAAACAGAAATCTGACCTGGCAATCAGGTTTGGAGGTCATACTATAGGCTGCTTTTTTTTTTCCCCTCCTGGTATCAGACTGATTAAAACCATCTGTGGATACCATTGCTATGCCTTCAAATTCAGGTGCCGACAGAGAAAAAGCTTGCTTCACTTGAACTGTGAAACCATTTTAATGGCCAGGGATCATTAGACAAAACAGCAAGCTCCAGGATGAAGGTTATTGTGTTACCCTGTCTGTATGTATCTTTGGAAGAATCTTACTGTAAAAAAAATTGATGTGAAAATATATAATGACCCGGAGGCAAGAAATAAGCGGCAAGAATTCTGATAAAATCTATAGCTGAGAAACCAACAAAAAGCTTAAAAACTGAAGAGGTAAATGTAAAGTTTATGTTACAAATATTCTTAGTAAGGTACGTAAGAAGCTATTTAAATGATGAGAAAGCCTTTATCATAACAAGTTAAAGAGAAAAGCAATAGGAGACCTTAAAAAGAGACTATTCAGCCCTTTATTCTTAATGTTAACATCTTACATCCTTTTATACAGCCTATGATTTCATATTTCTGAGTTTTCATTACATTAGAACAGCAGGAAGGCATTTAAAAACCTGTTTTAGACCCTTTTCAAAGCTGCACCATGCCAGAAATATCCCTGCGTGCTCTCAGTGTTGTCTAGCGCTCCAGGAGTGGTGTGGTGTGTGGCAGGGTTTAATTTTTGTGTACAGGCTGGCTGTAGCTTTGCATTCACAAAGAAAGTGAAAAATTGGCTGAAGATTTGTCTTTGCTGCCTGTGTGCGCAGTAGCACCTGCAATTGCCTTTTAGCTCTGATGGTCCCACTGGATAAGTCTACACTAATATTGAGACCTTCCTTCCTAAAATTGGAGAGGTGGTGTATGAGTAGAAAACATGTCCAAGTGCTGGTGTATATTAAGAAATATGTCATGAAAATAATGCAAAATGATCTCTGCAGCCTGGTCTGTTGAGCTTGCTGGTTGTTGTTAACCAAGGAGGGAAAATTGAAACCCACTGACATAGCTTTAGATGAGGCAGTTGGTACAGTCACATTGCCTAGATGTTCTGTGGCTGTGGGCTCTTCATCCACAAGGTAATGTAGTGGTTTGTGGGCTTTCAAGGGAGTAAACACACCTATTTCCATAACTGTGATGGTAAGGAAGTTACCTTGCCTTCAAGACATGGCCCTCTCTACTTAGTCCCACATGAGTCCAGTTGGTGTGCTAGTGCGTTACAAGGGGATACGATACCCCTTTAGGAAGTGCTTTAGTGTTTCTTAATTAACAAAATACATAAGCATGTATCATAAAATGTCCCAATATACTTATAGTCTGTGTGCTGCTCTTCAGAACTAATTTTCAGATGTCTCTGCTGATGATGCATTGATCCATCTGCTAATTCACCTTAGGAGTATTGCTGAGAAACCAAATGTGTTAATTTACAGAAACTTCACCCTCAGGAATCTCTCGTCAGTGTTTGGGGTGGAGCTGACCCATCATTTTCATGACAGCAGACTAGCTGTGCTAACACTGCCCTCATACAACTTTTCTTAGGAGAGTTGGAGAAAAGAAATTCATAAAATTAAGGCTTTAATTTTGGAGGGGGGACCTGTGCTCTCCTGTGAAGGCTCTCCCTGCTGTGAGAGCTCCTCCTCCCCCTCCAGCTTCTCCCAGTAAGGCTGACAGCACGTGCTGTAGCTGGGGCAAACACATGAACATCATAGGTGTTGCTGACCGGTCAGCTCATCGAGACCAAGCAAAAGCTGCTTTCTCTTTTCCTTTTTCTCAATGGGCACCTTTATTTGGGATGTCTGTCTTCTGGCCAGCTGCTGGCTTTCATAAAGCTTGTTGGAACAAACTCTCCACCAGATTCAAAAACTGCTTGGGCAGGAGAGAGGCGACACAGTAGACAGCATGGCTGTGTAAATATCACTTCTTTAGGCTAAAAGATATTTCTAAAAGTGATTATGAACTCTGGTTAAAGACTAATCATTGCTATAAGACATTTTCTTGGAAGTTTAAATACTCTTAAGTAGAATATTCCTACATATACTTTAGTTTGGGGGAAATTTCTGAAAGGCACAGCAATACACATGGAAAAGTTTTCATGAGGCATGTCCGTATGTATTTTAATTTTTTTTCAGATTCAATACTTCAGTGTTTGTAGGATACTGCTTAGTGGATGAGGACTGGATTGCAGGTACTTAGGAGACAGGGATATTTTAGAGTTAGTTTATGAGATACTTAATACAGTGACCCAATCTTGTCTGATCCTCAGGTAGTACTGGAGCACATGACTGACCACAACTACAAAACAAAGACTGGAATGTTCAAAAGCAGCTTGAATTTTAAAAATATCTGTTGTTAGTCAAGGGTAATGGTTAGAAACTGGGGCACCAGTGTGTCTCACAACCACAGAGCATCTAGTTATTAAAAAGGCTGATGAACTGGCATTTATGATTTGCGAGGTGGTTTATACAAAGCTGTCTTACAAAATCTGAGTGAGAGAAGTGAACAGTGCTTGAAAGAAAAAAACAAAACAAAACCAAAAACCCAAGAAATAACAACGAAAACAAGGAGACATTTTCATCTACTGTCATGACAGTATTAGATGACAGTAGGGGGATTTGGTTGTCTATAGTTTTTGAGGGGCATAAAAGCTGCCTCTCAGTGCTTCAGCCATCATGCTTGTGGTTTAAGTAGCTCCACAGGGGGGTTTCACCCCAATCCTAGCCCTGTTGACTTGCAGAGGTGTCAGTGATGACAGCCGTGGCTTTTTCTCTGCTCCCCCAGAAGAGCAGGAGGCCTTGTCTCCCTCTCCTCTTCGCTGGAGCCTCATCAAGGGGATTGGGCTGCTAGCTAAGGGAAATGTTCATCATTGTCAGTGGCTTATCTTTAAATCACTCTGTGTTGGGCAGGAGGTGTGAAGTGTAGTATCCTTAAACTCGAAGGCTTGCAGTTTCCAATTAGTCTTGTGTTTTCTCTCGTCTTCCTGCACAAATCCCCTTTGTTTTCCTTCCCTTGATCTTTCCTGAGGCTCCCCAGATCTGTCATACATTTGAGAAACTAGAGTGTGAGCTGCACGTTGTAACCCCTGGTGACTGTAGTGTTAAACATAAAAAAAAAAAAGAAAAACATTTCTTGTGGCAAGCAGAGAGTCTGGTCTCTGCTACAGATCTTGGAAATAGGTAGTGGTTCCCCCATCTTTACGCTGAAGTGCAGTGTTAAGGCATCGTGCTCTGTCAGTGGTGTTTGTTGGGGTGGCTGCTGCCTGCTGTCATGCTTTGTGTAAGCTGCTGCCTGCGAAGCGTTTTACCCTGCTGCCTCCACAACTGCCCTGTCTGTGGGGGGCTCTGGAGCCAACTTAAGCCTAAATAAGTGAGTCTTTATTTTTTTTCTTTTTGCTTCTGCCAAAACACACTGATATTTTCAGTCTTCAGTATATCCAATTACATTTTGTAAAAAATACTCTTGTAAATTGTAATTTATAAGGAAAGTTGCAAATTTATAGCACAAGCATTTATAGTATTTCTATTATATTTATATATATACACAAGATATTTTCTATCTCAAACATAATTTTGTATGATATTTGAGATAGAAGTTTATTAACTTATTCGTGCATCAGGTGTGTTCTGGGAATTACATTCCTTTTTACTTTGAGGAAATACAGGTCATTTGAAACTAATTTTGTGTTTGGGTCCTGAGGATGACAAGGGTTTCTTAGCCGTGGTAGTAACCATTTCTCAGGTGTACATTTCCTGGTGAGGGTTCAATAGCAAGCCAAAGCTCCTGTCGTCTTGCCCTGCCACTGAGGGGTAACAGTGTGGCCTGACAGCATGATGAGGGGCTGTGTGGGCATCCTCCCTTGATGTAATGAAACCTCCTCTTTCAAGCTAGGTAGTTTAGAAATGTCTTCACATACCACGCTGTCTCTTTTACATTCAAATGATTCATTTTGCCAGAAGGGATATAAGCAAAACAAAACCTACCAGGTTTTATGCACATTTTTTAATTCTCATCTTCCCAGCATCAGTCCCATCAAACCCACATCAGTCAGTGCAGCTCTAATCCTTATCTCAGGAAAAGAAAATTACTTCTATTACATTTCCTCCTTCCCTTTAGGGAGGAAGATAAACAATTAAAGGCACACAGAGTTGACAGAAGCTTGCAAGAATGGCCACTTGCAGTTTAAAAACCTTTTCCCGTTCTTTCTTTGCTTTCATGCTCTTGTCTAAGGATGGTGCAGGTATATCTGCTCTGATCTGCTGAAGTGTGTTTAGCCCCCAAAGACGGAAAGTAAGCAGGCCTTCATTGCGTAGATGGCCGTGTGGTGAGTTCCCCCATCCTTGCACTTGCTACATCCTAACCCTTGTACTTAGGTTCCTCTTAGCTGGTGGTTGGTTGACATCCTTTTCATGCCATCCCTGACATGCCTTTCTTATATGTAAGCAAGAAGTAAAGCTAAAGCCTTGGGGATACACTAGTATGTCCAGGAAAATCAGCCCCCCTTAATATTCTCTTCTAGATTGATCATACCAAGACTCTTTTTCAAACGTGTGGTGTGAAGGCCAGGTATTTTATCCTGTTGATAGTCTTGTTTCACAGGCTATAGAGCCTGCTTTCCTGATTATTTCCTCCTTTTCAGTGGATGATTTGTATTGACAAAGTGGGTGAGCTGTAACATCACTGGGTGATGTTGCATTTTGATTTAATAGGATGCTGTGGTTTTGTCAGTGGAACAAAACAAAACACTATTGATTTCAGAGGCTTGATCTGTTAATGCCTTTGCAGTTATGACAGTTGAAAAAACAATGCATTGCTGGGAAAAAAACCTACTTTATCAAGACTGGTTTTGTTTCACTGACTTGTTTCAAGTCAATGCAATAATTTTCCATAGTATTTGATTGCCATGTGTCTATAACACCTTAAAATCCTTGAGTTTCTCATGCCTGGTGTGTGTGCGAAGAGGAGACAGCTACCAGAACAGAAATGTCTGCGCTGCTGAGTAGTGATGGCTCAAAGTGCTGCTTCTGAATGGCTTTTTCTGAATGATGGGGCAGAATAGTGGTTGACTGGCCTCCTGTTATTCTCCGATGTACGTTCAACACTGTTTTTTTTAGAGTCTGGGACTTGTTCAAACTTAGACCTGACCGATATAACAATCTTTTCTTCATAGAATCATAGAGTCGCTTAGGTTGGAAAAGACCTTTAAGATCATCAAGCCCAACCATTAGCCTAGCACTGCCAAGTCCACCACTAAACCATGTCCCTAAGTGCCACATCTACAGATCTGTTAAATACCTCCAGGGATGGTTACTCAACTACTTCCCTGGGCAGCCTGTTCCGATGCCTGACAACCCTTTTGGTAAAGAAATTTTTCCTAATATCTGATCTAAACTTCCCCTGGCAAAACTTGAGGCCATTTCCTCTCATCCTATCACTTGTTACTTGGGAGAAAAGACCAGTACCCACCTCGCTACTTCTATTCATTCCCTGCCAGAATTAGAGCTCTGATGTCTGTATGCAGATAACCCGGGCTGTTTTGTCAGCATGCTTGCAGGTTGCTTCAGTTTAAGTTTTGTTCACTTGAACAGAGAGAACAGCTCTGCTCTTTTGAGGCTTAAAAGCAGAAATAAATGCTGAGGGACTGAAGGAGTGAGCCAGGTCTCAGCTGCAGAAGGATGTTCCACCTGATAGCTGGAGTGTGTTTCCACCTGCTGCTGTACCACGGCCCTCCAGGTTTGGCTTTACCCTGTGTTCTTCCTTTCATGTGTGATGCTGTCTGTTTCTAGATTGGTGTTCACTCCTTCCCTCGCTTCTTAACCTTTAAGCGAACAGCAAAGAAAAACACAAGGTCCAAGGACTGTTTAAGCTAGAAATTCCCTCAGGCTGCTGGGGAACGAGTGACACGTGAACATGTAAGCTTCAGAAATCAATGAGATGCCAAAGCGGAAGAGCAGGGGGATTAAAGTATGATGGAAAGGATTTAACCGTCTTGCTGGTACTGTGCCCCTGCCTAGAGGCAGGCTGTGCTATACCAAAGTGATTGCTGGCAGATATTTGCTAGTCAGGTCTTAAGGATCTCATTGATGGATGCTCTCTCGCCTCTCCAGCCACTATCAATTGCTCCATTATCCTTATAATTCAAAAATTGCTGGGGGATTTCCCCCCCCCCACCACTTCCCCCCCCCTTCCCCGCCCTCGCTGCTTCTTTCCTAACATCTAACGCGAATCTTCTCCTTGGCAATGAGAGTTTGTTATTTTTTGATTCATGGCGTAGGGAACAGCTGACTGACTTCATACATCAGTCCTTCGGCATCTTATAGTCCTGCTAACATGTCCCCTGCAGTCTCCTGAACATCTCCAGGTCTTTCCACCTTTCTTGACAGGCCGTATTTTCTGGTTGTGCTCTTTGCTCTTCTCTGCCAGCTGCTCCACATCTTTCTTGAAATCCAGTCCCCAGAACTTTAGTTCAGTGGCACAGGTTGCTCATGGATGTTGTGGAGTCTCCCTCCTTGGAGACAGTCAAAAGCCATGTGGACACAGTCCTGAGCAACCTGCTCTAGGTGGCCCTGCTTGAGCAGGGCGGTTGGGCCAGATGAGCTCCAGAGGTCCTGCCAACCTCAGCCACCCCATGAGGCTCTGATCTGAGGCTTTGCTAGTGTCACAATTTTACGAAGGTTCAGCGAGGGCTGAATATGAGCCAGCAGTATGCCCAGGTGGCCAAGAAGGCCAACGGCATCCTGGCCTGTATCAGAAACAGCGTGGCCAGCAGGAGCAGGGAGAGGTGGTTGTTCCCCTGTACTGGGCACTGGTGAGGCCGCACCTCGAGTACTGTGTTCAGTTTGGGGCCCCTCACTACAGGAAAGACATGGAGGTGCTGGAGTGTGTCCAGAGAAGGGCAACCAAGCTGGTGAGGGGCCTGGAGCACAAGTCTTATGGGGAGCAGCTGAGGGAACTGGGGCTGTTTAGCCTGGAGAAAAGGAGGCTGAGGACCTTATCGCTCTCTACAACTACCTGAAAGGAGATTGTAGCCAGGTAGGTACTGGTCTCCTCTATCAAGTAACTAGTGATAGGATGAGGGGAAATGGCTTCAAGTTACGCCAGGGGAGGTTTGGATTGGATATTAGGAAAAATTTCTTCACCGAAAGGTTTGTCAGGCATTGGAACAGGCTGCCCAGGGAAGTGGTGGTGTCCCCATCCCTGGAGGTATTTAAAAGACGTGTAGATGTGGTGCTTAGGGACGTGGTTTAGTGGTGGACTTGGCAGTGTTAGGTTGGGCTTGATGATCTTAAAGGTCTTTTCCAACCTAAGTGATTCTATGATTCTTTTTAAATACACATTTCAGAGAGGAGGGAGGTGAAGTTTTTGTAAAAGTCCAGAAAATTATTGTTAATTTGAACAACACGTATATTTCCCTTGACATGGTGTCCTGAACTCAATGAAATTTATTTCCTTTTCTGTCTTTTTTAAAGCATAAAGCTCTGGTTTAGATCTGACATTTTGATGTGGTGGCGGTTCTTACAGCAGGATTAGGACCTCATTATTGATTGGTATTTAACACTTGGATTGTCCCTACATGGGACAATATTGAGAAATAAGCCATATAATTATAATTCTTTGAAATAATTCTCTAGGTTTCACTAAATGGGAAAAATGGTTGACTAGATATTCATCTCCACAGAAGTTAGAACTGCCTGAATTAGACCAATGAACGAACAAAAATATTTTTAAAGCCGCATGCCTACAAGTTTTCATTCTGTTACTTGACCCTAGCAAAATGACACTGTCTATAGTTGGGTTAATTAAGACATGTGTTTCTCAGCCCTCCCTCTTGGCTATGGATAAAATACTGACTGCTACAGCTACTCTTGTGAGCCACTAGCTTGTGCGAACGGTTGTGCCTTGTCTTACACCGAGCAATACAGAGAAAAAATTCTTTCAGAGCGTGTTTAAAAAATGTTCCCATGTGTGCAACGTTGGTACATTAGAAAACCAGAAACCATGTAATCTAAGAATTTCCTCTAGCTAAAGAAACCATGTCTTAAATTATTTTAAAGACTTTAAAACACCCGCAAAAATTCAATGAAGTCTTTTCCCTCCTGGGAATGATTACCTCTGGTAAATTTGTCCAGCACTTATTTTTACTGTGGGGTAAGGCTGCTCACAAATGCAGGTCTTTTGTGTCAGCATATGTCTCTATCTGTGGATAGTCTTTTATTTAGTATTGGATCCTTGAGGTCTACAGTTAAAATTTGTTTGGCATTTCTAGCTTATTTCTTGCCTTTGGTGCTGGTTTTGTCCACATGCTGCTGCGGTCCTCTTCCATCCTATGTGAAATGTGGCCTTCCTGAAGGCAGAGATCAAGGATTTCCTGTATGAGACATACGTACACCCGGGTGGGTGTTTCTTTTGATAGCAGTGTAGTCCTTAACAGACCTGCAACCTCAGTGCAGTTTGTTCAAGTATGCAATCATATTTTATCAGGCAGAAAATGTGCTTTTCTCATATGTACTTTTCTACTCCCCCCCCTCATTTAGTTTCTTTTTTTTTTATTTGAACTTATTTTATCTATTCAAGAATGTATTCATTTTGATTTGAAGTCAAATCTCAAGGCCACCTCTGGAAAATTTCTTTGAGAAGCTCCTATGTACCTTCAGCATCTGTTAGCAAGGTGTTGTGAGTTCAAGAGGTTTGAATTTTGGTCTCCCAAGAGGTACAAATATTGTGATTAAATCACTATAGGTTCTTTGCGGTAGAAGGTTCCTTCTCTTTCTTCTCTGTGGACAGCCCTTCTGCACGTCAGGGGTTCACCTCTTCTTTTGGGCTGGCACTAGCGGTGGCATAGCCACCCCAGGAGCAGATCTGGGGTGATTCCTAGAGCTGTCCCACTGGTGGTCAACCCTGCTACCTGAAAGCCATCAGACTGCGCTGCTGGCTGGAGGTCAGAGGGGATCTAGGTCAGATGCTCAGTGGTGTGGGTCCTTCCAGGCTGCTCCCAAGTCTGACAGTCCAAGGTTGGCAGATGCAATCACCTGCACCCGTTGTTTTAGGTATCGGAGGTCACTTCTAAGCTGGAAAAGCAGTACAGGCACAGTCAATGTATGCATCATTTTTCTCCAGGGTTTCAGGTTAGAGGTGCTTGCTGCCAACCCCAGATCCTCCATGCCCAGTAGAGAGCAGTTTGTGCTGTGCTTCCCCTGCCAATACGTAGGGCTTGCTTTCTCCCTGGCACTGGATACAGCTGCTGGCTGACCTGCCCCTTTGCTTGCTGCTCCCTGCAGAAGCAAAGCCCAAGGCTTTGCCCTGGGGCGGGCATTTTATTGCAAAGCTGGTGTTTCACTCAGATGCAGCCAGATGGGATGCTGGGGACAGAAGGGGGAAGGCACGTCTGCCTTTCCTTGAATATCCAGTGGTTTGAGAAAATTAAACAAATTTGCATTAGAGCTGGAAGAATTTTAGGGAGTTTTGATTGCTTACTACTTCCACTGATTTTTAAGAGAAAAATTTTAATAAGCCCTAAACCTGATTTGGTAAAACTGGCAACATTTATGCTGAATTTGTTGCAAATAAAAAGGCCAAGTTTCACCTGAGTCTCGATAAGTACGCACTTAAAACTGTGTCATGGCAAGTAGTGTAACTGACATAGTATTTAATATGCATATCTAACTCATTAAAAGCTATTATTGAAAGTATTTTTAATTAGTTGTTAATTGCACTTAATCCACATCAAGATACAAAGTCCGTATCTGTACTGAATTTTTTGTGCGTGTGATAGGATGAATGTGATGGGCAATTCAGTTTGTTTACAAATACTAATGGATAAAGTCTTAAACATTCCCAACTAAAGTTTGTGAACAAGCTGTCTAGAAATCCGTGCATCTTTTGCAGATAATGACTGGTACCTCTGCCATGTGACACTCCTTGCCCCAGAAGAGGAACTTCTGTCCTGGGGCATGTACCCATACCCCTACCTGGCACGTGTTGATCCAGATGCCCGAAAAGGCACTCTCATCTACCAGCTTGTTGCATATTACAGTAACAATGAAAACACCAGTGCTGGGATAACTTACACACTCATTGCAGGTAGGTCTATTCTGAAAAAAATGGTTAAATTCTGTTAAGGTACAGAATTTTCTTAACAATTTCCTATTTTATTATTTTGTTGATAGATTTTTCCATTGGGCAATCCTAAAAGATACAGCAGGCACAGCACATAGAAGCTGGAGGTGCTTTAAGTAAAACAGTTATGGGGATGGAAATCTTTCTTGCTGCCACTTTCTTTGCTTTACTTCTATTTTGAAATTGATTGCAGCCTTACTGTTAGCTTAAGGCTCCATTTCTCACCCGTTCTCGTGTCTGCACATTTTCAACAGAGCACAGTGTGAGTGAAAGTTAAGGTGCACAACTGGAGAGGAAAAAAGAAGTGCATGCAAGGACATAGGCAGATGATTTGAGGATAGCTTACCTTAAAATAGTGAAGATGCAAATATTCTTGCTGTGGGGCATTTTTCAGAGCAGATTTGTGCATATATTGATAGGTGGTGAAGAGCGATTCCGAGTTGATAAGGATACTGGCATTATCATGACGACTGGCTTGCCTTTGACGTGGAACAAGGAGTATGTGGTTACTGTGGAAGCCACCGATGAGTATGGCAACAAAAGCCCTTATGCCTCCATTTCCATCCTGGCGGGCTCCCGACCTCCGCAGTTCACTAACATGTCCTACAGTGTGTTTGTCCCTGAAAATACTCCAGCAGGAGAAAAGTAAGTTGTACTTTGTTAGGCGAGCTCCCTGCCTGCAGTCTGAGAGAAACTTCACAGAGCACAATAAAGTGAAATTTTTGTGTTGTTGCTTGTCAGGGTTATGCATATGTGTTTGCCTGTTACACTTTAAAAATAGCGTTGTGCTTTCTAAAAGAACTTATGGCTTTTCTGGTGTTTGAGAGTCTGTATTGTGGCACATGGTGTAGTCTGGGATGCTGGAATTCTGCTGAAATTATTATTTTAATGCTTTTGGGGCCTTACTGATTGCATTGTGAATTAAAACAGCCAAACTCCAGGCTATGCATCTCCTGAGCACTTCAGATATAAATGAGTGCTTGAAAAATACTGCCTTTTAGTTAACCAGATTTGGCGCTGTTTGTATCCCGTTTGACTTGTATTTAAATTTTTAGAAAGGCAAGCCATTGCCAGACTCTTGAGATAACAACACCCATGTGAAGTGCAAATAGATAGAGCTAAGTCTCCAAGGGGCTCTGCCATTGTGAGAAGAGTAGCTAAGCCAAGCCACAGTGGGCAGGTGTTGCTGAGCTGGCTCTGGTTTTACTGTCACTGTTCAGCTGCTCGAGAGCAGCATGGGCTTTTAAGGCACCAGATAGCAGGTGGAGCAGTGCCATAGGGCCTTTAAGGAGTAGGAAGCCTCAAAATAAGCTGATGAAGTAGGAAAAACTGCTGGAGATATGCCACTTACTCCTTAAAAGAGACTAAATGAGGAGGAGGAGGGAAATTTTTCTCCTTCCCTGGAGCTTTCACTGAGATGGGCTTAAAGTGTATTGTCACACCGGCCAGAGACTAGTGTGAGAGATGGAACTTCAAAACATAAGTCATGGTAGGGAGGCAAACATTGATTTCATGCCCTGCCAAGGCAGACAGCAGGATCTGGAAGGGCCCTGTGCTTCATGGGTTTCCCATCCATCTCTGAACCTTTTCCTTTTCTGAGTATACAGCTTCAAAGAAAGTCAAAAGTATAGTAGCTCAGTTATCTCTGTAACCGAAGCTAAGCCAGTAACTGCTGTCAAGTATTTGGAAGGGTACAGTAGGGAAGAAAAAGATGTTTTCATGTTAGTGGGGGTTGAAATGGGTTGTTATCCCAGCTATGTCAGGGGATCAGTTTGGTGAGAGAAGAGAGGGTAGGTGGGCTCCCTGTAGCATGGGGATTTCCAGTCTGAATACAAAGCTGAGTCCAGCATTGACAAGAGAGTGAGCAATTCACCTTTCCTCATCCTCATCTTCCTCTTCTAGGTGCTCAGGAGACAGGTTTTTGTTGTTGTTTTGAAGCAAAGGGTTATTCTCTCATTCCTTACAGAGTAGCAGTTGTTGAGGCTGTTTCCTTCCAGAGCCAGCCTCTTTCGTACACTCTGCTGACGAACCCCAGCGGGCTCTTCCAGGTGAGGCAAGAGAGTGGAGAGCTCACCCTGACCCACACCGTGGACTATGAGAGCGAGCACCACCTCTATCACCTCTTACTGAAAGCCATGGAAGTTGAGAGCACTCTTAGCAGTGTGACTGAGGTATGTGGATCACTTCACTTCCTACCCACTGTCCCTGCAATCCTTGTTACCTCATTAGCGGGACCAGTTATGCACATGGATAGCCTAGAGAACTTGTGAAGATGCTTGGGAGGGAGGAGCCCTTATGGTCCAGGCAGAAGGCTGGGGTCTGAGCTGGGTTCAGGTTTAGGCTCTGTGAAATACCTCTTGTTATTCCTCTTTGGCTTTGCCTCCCATCTGCGTGGAAGTAGAGGAGATAATACTTCTCTGTGTTACAGGAGTAGTATGAGAAAAAGTTTAGCGTCAGAGGTGTAAGGACAGGCCAGTAGCAAAAGCAATGACTGCCCAGGCAGTGTCCAGAATGAGGTACCCATTTTCCTAAGTGTAGAAACTAAAATCCTCTCTCAGCATGTCCTTTTGTCTCAGGTCATGGTCCATATCACCGATGAAAATGACTGTTCTCCCGAATTCCAGCACTCCATTTACAGCAGAGACAACATTCCTGAAACCATTCCTGTTGGCACGTCTCTACTGCAAGGTGAGGACCATCCCGGTACCTTTTATTTCAGTCTTGCCATGGACCTGCTAGTTTGTGTTACATGTTCATGTTCTCACCATGAGGAAGTGCTGGCTCTTCCACAGCAGGCACTGCCTTTGTAAGATGTGGATGGTAGCTTTCCTGGAGGTCTGTAGATGGCTTTTAGGTACCCTGGAAGTTGAGTTGTGAGTGTCTTCAGGCAAGGATCACTGTGGTGTGCCCAAGGAGGGTTTTTGTGGTAGCCCAAGAGCAGTTAAGGCAGCTGACAGGTAGTGATTTACTGGATTGCCGTACCTTGTTTCCTTTAAATCTTATGGCTGTCTTTTAAGTCAGCTTGGTGATCTTTTTGTGTCCTGGAAGCAGCTACAACTCATCTTTCTTTTCTTAATGTGTTAAGAAAAAAAGCAGGTTTTTAAATGGGCAGCTAGTTTTATCAAATAGGTATTAACACTGTATAATTGACTACGAAGTGTTAAAGGAGAAAACTTTGGAAGACCTGAGAACTTTTATACTTCTGATTGTGGCTTACCAGCCATCATTCCAAGTTTGTTGTGTTTAAGATGGCCACATATCACTTGCACATAAACCTGAGTGCACAGATGACATTTTTAGAGGCTAGAATCCTGTGGAAAGATCAGAGCTGTTGGAAATAATTTTAAGCCCCGGGTTCCAACCAAAACTTCAAGATCACTCTCAAAATATTGTGGTTGCATAAGTAAGGACTGAACTTTGATGATGCTGCACCTCTTGTCTCAGTCTTCAGAGCCCAACAGACAAGGAAAATAAGTCCATTCTCCAACCTGTTTTACTGGTGTCAGTTAAATGCCTTCAAAGATGTCTTGAGATCTGACATAGTCTGTCGTGATGTGATACGTGCCACGAGTGTGTTCTGCCTAAAACTCAGAGAACGCTTACAGGCTTGCTGTCAGTATTCAAACTGGAAGTAGTGGCAGGTGCTGGGGTAGGTAATGGGAACACTGGCTGAGAACGCAGGGGGATTATGAACCGTGTGAGAAATGGGTAAGTGCCAAGGCAAGACTTAGCAAAAGTTTACATGTCTAAGATGCGTCTTTTGATGACAATGATGTATATTTCCTGAATTTGAAGCTGAACGTGTGCAGGTTGCAGTGGTGTTAAGAAGCTTAGCTTCCCTTGCGTAGTGACGTGCTGATAATAAGGCTGCAGGGCCTGCTTTCTCTAAACACTTATCAAGAGAGTTCAGAGCTTGCTGTGGCTCATTTTTTTTGTTTAAGGGCTCTTGGGAAGAAATAAGTTGATTGGAATGATCAACTCCTAAGAATTCCTAGGTATGTGATTTTTGTTACAAAAATGAATATTTTTCTCCCCAGGAGACTTGTAAAGCTGATCAAAATTCACCCAGTTGTGTGGCAGAAAAGTATGCCCCACGCCCAAAGCAAGCAGAACAGCAAAGCTGTGCAGTACGGTTTGCAATTGCGTTCTGTTTGGTTGTCTTTCCACACAGGGTACATTTCAATAGGAAGAGGCTTCTTAAATAAGACGATGTGAGGTGGAAGTATAGTGACAGTCAGTAAAAACGGGTGGGTGAATGCTCACTTGGTGTTCAAGGGCATATCAGTGTTGGTAGTGGCTGCAAGGAAGTGGTACGTGCTGTAGCCTGTACCCTGTGCTGGATGAGTACTGTGCCACTAACTCTGACTGCCAAAGCAAGTATCATCTCAGGAAAAGCAGCTCTTACCCTGGCTATAGTTCCTTGAGAGGTGGGATGTCGCAACCTTAGGTTGTCCCACAAACAAAAAGAAATGCAAATTCAAGACAGCCTTTGCCATTCTGTGGCGGATTGGGTTGCTATCAATGAATGAAAAGGGTACCATGATATATGCCATTTGTTAAAACTGTGGATGATGTAAATGTAGATTTTAGTTGTCAACCATTTTTATTTCAACACACTCAGAAGTCTGGCTTGTATCATGTTTGTAGTGCTGATGCTACGCTAGCTGAGTCAGTCTGTCTACTTAGTTGTTACGGGCAGATCTCTGCTCACTGCATATGCTTTAAGAGGTGTGGATGCAAACGAGCTATGATCTGAAAAGCATGGAGGTACGCTCTCAGCAGGGATTAGTGTGCTCCTTCAGCTGCACCACTGTGCCAGCAGAGCAAGGCTTAGAGTTGTAGCTGGCAACTTTGTGCTAACATACTAGGCTTTGAGCTGGAGTTAGCTTGCACTAAGCTAGCTCAGAGCACGGGCAGAGCCAGCACAGACCTGTTTGTGGCTGCTGTATGGTCCTTGAAATACCTTTGCAATAAAGATCTGTTTGCACGATGGAACAAAATGGAAGGGGAATGGAATTCCCGGTTGCTATTGGGAAGTAAGACATGTTTTTGTCATGTACAAGTAAGCGTCACATTCCCAATTTGCCAGAAGACATCTGGGGGGAAAAAAGTATGATCCTTAAGCACATAAAATGTATTTTTGTGAATGGTTACAATGTGTCAGTAATGACTCTGTAGATTAAATCAGAACTTTTCAAATCAAGTATGCTTTTCACTTTCTGCATGTCTTCCTAAAAACAATATTTAACCACTAAATTTCACAGTTTTAAGTCACTTTCATTTCAATCTTTCTTGAGTTTTTAATATATTTTGTCTTTCAGTACAGCAAGAGAATGACTAAGTCTAAGGCCCTTGTTCTTATAGTCCGTAACACACCCAAACATTTATTCACAGCAGGATTTTGAAAGATGTTAAACAAAGTGTTACAACCACCCTAAATGTCCTTTTAAACCAAGATGAGTAACTTTTCACAGGCAGAGGTAGTTGAGGTTTTTTGCAATTAAGTAGCATAGCATTTCAGTGCGCTTTTTGCAATCTTTCTTTTCCTCTTTCCTATTTTGAGTTAATATTCTGGTAGTGATGTGTCGTTGTTTCTTCATCTCATTTTTGGATGACACTGTAGCTGTCTGCCAGAGTGTCCATGCACTGCAATCACTGTTCCGTTCCCAAAAGGCTGTGTGCTATTGCGATGGCTGCATCTGTATCCTCCTGGTAGAATAAGGCGATTGTTTAATACCAGCGTGGGTATGAATTGAAGCTTCATTGTTTGGCTAGAAAAATGACAGGGTAATTAAAGAGGTGAGCTCCTGCTCTTAAAAATCACTTCTGACACTACTTTATGAGCTCTAGCTCTTTGTTCTGCTGATTTGCTGCTTCTGAGCAGATGGGACACCCAACGTACTGAATAAACACTTGCTGGGGAGGAATGTTTAATCACTCTTTGTACCTTGAAGCACCAGGTAATTAAAAAGTACTTTAGCTATAACATAGCTGGGAGCTAATTAAATTTGAACGGCATCCCCAGGGAGAGTGAGGACACAGTTTATGACTGATAATGTTCTACCAACATGTATATTGATTGTGCGGTAATTACCAGTGTTGACTGCTATTTGTACAAAGCATGTTGTGTAGTATTGGGATCACGGCTCTCTTGCAAGCCCGCCTTGCTGCAATCGCTCAGGCTGGGTTGGAGGAGGGGGAGGAGTTGTTTTGCTTTTTTATTCCCAGCCTCCTGCTGAGTTCCCAGACTCTTACCCCAAAAATAAGGCTTTTATGGATAAAACAGATTTAGGTGACCTCTGTTCTCAAAAAAAATAAAAGTATCTGAAGTTGACTTGGTAGAAAATAGTGTAATCAAACCTCTTCTGCAGCATGACTGTTCTGTTAAATGTGTTCTCTAATAGTGCTTGCAACAGACTGCGACTCTGGCTCCAACTCTGAGATCACTTACTTCATCCAGAGCACTGATTTTTCCATCACACATCACGGGGTCATCAATTCTAACCAGAGGCTGAACTTTGAGCGAGCAAACCATATGTATGAGTTTGTGGTGATAGCTGTCGATAAAGGACATCCCCCTCGGACAGGGACAGCGTCTGTGCGTATTCGAATGACCAATGTGAATGACGAGGCTCCTGTCTTCTCCCAGTCTGTGTAAGCCAGCTTGAACGCCTGCTTTGGTTTTTACAGATGCTGTTCATATGCATAACCTTAATAACATTTGACTAAATGGTCACTTTTTTTGTGCAGCTGTAAGCACCAGTGAAATCGAGCAGTAATTTGTATGAAGAAAGGCTATAGAAGTTGGCCCTTCATTTCTAGATTGCATCAAAAAAATACACTAGTTGTGATACCAGCATATTGACTTTATAGAGAGAGAACAGAATTAATAAAAGATCTAACTCCACAGGGAATGATTTTGACTGTGTTGCCTTCTGGATCTCAAAGTGATTGTCCATGTATAAATATATGACAGATAAAGATGGTAGTTAGCAAACATTAAAATGTGATTTTTATCATCAGCAGATTGCATTATAAGGTAACTTCATGAGGCCTGTTTGTTTAAAATGCCTTATTTAATTTCCCAAATAAATACAATTTCTATTTTTTTTTATTTTTTAGTTTAAAGTATGGAAATGTTTTAAATACAAAACATAAATACAATAATTTACAAAATTATATACTGGTTTACATCATCTCTGTAGTATCTGATGCTTTCCATTAGTAGATAAGAACATAAGAAACACAGCAAGGCAGATACTAGTCCTGTTTCTCATCTTTAGGAGCTAAGTGATCCTGGTTTGCAGTGCAATGTAGTATGGTACATATTGATATCTTCCAAAAGATCCTTGGAAATTACGTATACCAAAAATGCAGGATTACAATCCTAAAATACAAACCCTATGCCAAACAAAGATGCTCCAAGTCTCGTCTTAAACTAATTAAAGATTGCATGATTTTATGCCCAAAGCTAAAAAAAAAATTACATTCATAGTGAATTTATAATCCTTCACTGATGGTTAACATGGAAATGGTTATTCTGATACTGAATGTGCTGCCATTGCTCCCTTATGTCCATCAGTTACAGAACTTTCCTTTCGGAAGATGCTGGTCCCAGCACCTTAGTGGCTACTGTTCGGGCAGAGGACCCTGACGGAGACGGGCTGCTATATCTGATTATGGGAGGTAATGAGGAGGGCAACTTTGAACTGGATAGTCAAAAAGGTAAGGAAAGGGGTTTTAGAACACTGTTATTTACTGTCTAATCTGTATTGACTCTGCTTCACCTGTGTGTCAAAAATCATAAGAAAGCACCATGTTTGTATAATCTGCAAATGGGGATGCTTCGTATCAATGAGAATTAGCTCTTTGATATGATGCTTGTCCTCCAAATATCAACCAAAATTTGAGGTTCTGGTCCAGGGACTGTGTGGTTTAAGATGACTGAATCCTATGCTTTTCAACCCAAATACAAGCTGAACCAAAAATACAGCGGCAGAGAAATGTGATGCTTACGTGATTTTGTTTGTTTATACAGTAAAATAAAATGACACTTTATGCTTCCAAATTTAGGTATCATTAAACTCCGCAGAAACCCACCACCCAATCTGAAAGGGCCACAATACACACTGAACATCACTGCGATAGATGACAATGCCTCGGGGGGACCCACCCCTCTCAGCAGTTTTGCTGAGGTTATTGTAGGAGTTAATGACATTAATAACAACAAGCCTGTCTTTAGAGAGGTAAGATGTCTTTCTGCAGATATTCTTTTCCCATCCATAATTGGTGTTATAGACTCTCCTTGGCTACTGGTGTTTGCCGGCGGGCTGAAGGGATTGTGTGTACAGAGCAGAATGAATCTGTAAGTGAACACACAGCCAGCTTTCTTCATACTTAAAGTGTAAAGTCTTTATTCTCCTTTTTTCCTTCCTCTCCCTTAGAGCTTGATTTCTTTGTGAGTATAAGTAATAGAAGTGATTTTCTTCTGAGTTCTTCTCAGAAGTGCTGGAAAAAATATTGACACTGTGCAGCAAATTCACGTGGCTCTGTGTAATATGTAGCATTGGATGTTTGGGTGTATTTTTAGTGCGCTTACTACAGTGACAGCACCTGGGTTCTGGAGAATCAGCCTCCAGGCACGTATGTGCTACAGGTAGAAGCCTACGATGCAGACCTCGGCGTTAACGGAGAGGTGAAGTATGGGCTCATGCACCGAGATGGAGCTTCCCTGGGCTTCAGCATTGACCCAGACACAGGTCAGTAGCTTTCAGGTTACTGAGATAAAGTGAAAATGGCATTGTATTGTAATGAGAATGCCACTGTATGAGTGTGTCCAAGTGGGCTCAGGCTTTAACGGTGTAACTGCAGGGTTAGCTATAACAGCTTGTGGAATAAACACTGAAAAAGTTCCGAGTATATGGATAGCCATGCACATAGATTAAATTAAGATGATAGTGATTTAAATGACAAATTAAGTAGGGGAACAAACCCCAGTTAAATAGGAAGATAAAAAGCTATTCTGTATCAGTTATCTTCCTATTGGATCAAGTGTAGCTATAAAAATGCAGAGCAGAAAGTGTGACGCCAACAGCTTGAGTTCGTTCTTCCCTTCAGCATGGCCACAGTTTATTTCTCATCTCATGCAGAAATAGGAGGTCCAGTGCAGTGCATGTAGAGGCAAAACGCTCGTACCAGAACAGGGCAATGACAGACAGTCTTGACGCATTTCAGGTGAAGGAGTTATAAAAGTAGTTGATGTTGCTATAGTCAAAAAAAAGATAGGATATTTGCATGTCCAGGACTGCACAGGAGACTGGAAGGACCAACAACAGAGCAGTAGAATCCTGTTCCCTAGCATGGTACTGACATAGGTCTGAAAGTGGCCTCCAGAAGGCCAGTTTGAAGTCTCCTAAACAGAAAAAAATATCTGAGACAGGGAGAGACCTGGTCAGTGGAGAGGAAAAGCTGTATACGGGGAGAAAATTGTTCAATTTATTAACTGAGCTATGTGATTCCACCCTATCTGTTCAATGAAGCAGCCTCCAGCTCCCACAGTAGAGATGACTTTGGTCACATCACTCATGCCTTCTGTGGTATAACTCTTCCCCGGATTAATAAGCTGTCTTCAAAATATTCAGTTACTTGGACTATCTCTGGAGTAAACCTAAGAGATGCCTCTTGATGAGGAGGAGAAAGTCCTATTGTGCTCCATGAGGAGTGAGATAACAAGGTACTCAGACTGAAGCTCCTTATCAGGGCAGCTGGAGAGAAAGCTGTTGACCCTTGGCAGTATGTGGCAAGTGAGGAGAGGAGAGACAAGAGAACTGGTATTGGTCCTGTCCAAGACAGATGTTGCAGAGTTGGTGTGGATTAAGCTTGACGGTTGTGCTGCATGCGGTCAGAGCTTCCTCTTGTGTGGGAGACGTGCTGGTCCCTTTCTGCAAATTCAGCCCCGAGGCTGTGACATGCAGACAGGAGGTGTCTGTGTTCCCAGGAGTCATCACAACCACGCAGAGTTTTGACCGGGAGAAGCAGAGAGAGTATACACTGTCTGTTACCGCTACCGACCAGGCACAGGAACCGCTGATCGGCGTGTGTCAGATCACCGTCCTTATTGCTGACATCAATGACAACGATCCCAAGTTTGAGAACAGTCGCTATCAGTGTGAGTGTTTCTTAACTACCTGTCCCAGTACTGCAACATGAACCTGTTTAAGAGTTCCTTGTAACAGTGGTCAGTTTTTTAGGTGACCAGCCAACTTTAGGTGCTGCCAACTAAGCTAGTTACCGCTTTATCCGTCATCAGTGGATATATGCAGAATTGATCACTGTCCTCTTTATTCATTGCAATACTCTTAAAAACATTGAGAGTCTTCACTCCTAGTGATCAGGCAGATCTATCCCTTTGTGGCTTTTCCCTCCCTAGTTTTTCTGTGCACTGAATTTTTATTCAATGTCCCGAAACACAACGTGACATCCTAGCTGAGAAGTCATCGGCCTTGACTAGAAGAGCATTTGTCATCTGTGTCTCTTGGACACAGCACCTGTGTTCAAATAGGCTGGAGTGGTATTTATCTCTTGTCAAACAGCCCCAGATCCTTGGCTTCTAGCCTGCCATTGGCTGTGAGCCCTGATGCCTCCTGTAACTCTGCTGCTGAGCTAGCTTTTCCTATTTGTCCTGGTGCCATTCCCTTTTTCATCCCCACATGACATGCTTTTCATCAGTCTTGCATTTAATTTTACTTGATGCTTCTCCAGTAAAATCCTGCACTTGGACCCTCAACACTTGATGTCACCCACAAGTGACAAGTGTACTCCCTAGCTGCTGGACTAGAACAGGCCTTTCCTTGCATAATTGCCTCAAAATGGCAAAAAATGGTTGATGATGCATGTGGCAACAACTCCATTTTGGAGATGTTTTGCCAGTTCTATGGAAATGTCATGTAAGGCAGAGCGGTGACCAATGCCTTATTAAACTGAAGATAGCTCTTAAGTAAGTCGTCTTTAGCATCACAGGGGCCAGCATTTTAGCAGGATTCAAAAAGAGGCTGGATGCTTGCATGGCAGGATTTTAGCAAGGAGAAGTGACCTGCTAGGAAATAGTCTAAATATACATCCACACTTCAGAGTTATGCACAAGGTCAGAAAGAAAATTGTGTTCCACCTTTTAGAATAACTTACAGTGACTAACTCCCAGTGCCAAATGGGTTAAAATGTGCAGATTGGGAATAGCCATTTCTAAATTCCTACCAGTGGTTTCTGCAAACCTGGCCAAAGCAGTGCTGAGAAGTCAGGTGGGAGTGATCTCACTGGAGAGAAATATTTTCGGACAGAGCACAGAAGTCCTTGAGGTAAAGGTAATGATTGTGCAAAGATGAACCTTTGTATTCTATCTTCAAACATGTCCTTCAGGTGAAACTGCCCTGGATTTTTTTTTTTTTAAATTAGTGAAGCTGAGACGTTGCATTTGGTAATTATGGTGACTTCAGCACTTCTGAGGAATGGGTTGATTTTCTTCTTTTTTCATGAACACAGACAACCAGCAAAGGTCCTGAAGCAAAGGCAGTCCTTTGGGATGGGGAAATGGCAGATAATGAGGTCACTTTATGCATAGCACTTTTCCAGCATCTATACATAAGTAATCAATGTCTGCACGTCACAGAATTAAAAATAGCTTCTTCTCTAACAAGATCAAATGCCATTAGTCATAGTCTATTCTTCCTGGCAACTGCTGGTTCTTTATTCCTCTGCACTAGGATGTTGGTCAAATCCCTGATTTAAGCCATACATCTTATCATTTGCCTACAAAACAGACATTAAAGAAATTATTAACTCTATGCAGTAGGGGTGGTATAGTAAGTGTTAGAGTTATGCTAGCAGCAAGCAGAAGTACATGAAATGAGAGAGTATGGCCCTTCCAAGTAATTTTGTATTTTTTCTTACAATGTGATTTAACAGGATTTGACTATAAAGACATAAATTTAAACACACAAAAAAGGATATTTTACAGTGTTTCTTAGCAATAAATTCCATTTCCATTAATCTATTTTAGTGCCAGTAAATCTCCTCTGAGAGCAGCTTTGGCTTTTACTGACATACCAGGAATATGAATCCTAGGCCAACTAAATGTCCTGGGGGACAAGGGCAGCTAATTAAAGTTCAAATTTGTGTTCATGGAGCAAGCAGTGGTGGTGGTTTAAGGTTCTACTGCCCCGCTGCCTCGGAGCATAGATGTTAAGGAAGAAAACCAAAACAGAAAACTTGGCCACTCCACTTTATCAGCAGTGTGCAAACCTGATTGTCCCACCTCAAAAATGCTAAAGGAGACACATACAAGGGAAATCAAAGATATGAAATAGCTTCTGAACAAGAATGATTACCTAGACTGACTGGATTGTCTAAACCTAACTGCGGCAGCCTTCCCACTGCCAGGGCTGTTTCAATACGCTGAGCTGATGGAGCCTTAGTGCATGGAAATGGCTCAAAAACCTGATCAGGCAAACACCCATAGCTACTTGGAGGAGGAATTGGGGCTGGATGGCTGAGGATGGAGGGAAGAGCAGGACCAAAGTGAGATCAGAGCAGTCTAAAGACTGGGGTATGGAAAAGAGGCAGCCGGCAGGGATGCAATAGCTTTATATAAAATTATGCCTCGCAGAGAGGAGGGGAGTAGGAAATGACTGCTCACAATTTCCCATCATTTTGTTGGTGTCCTTGCCAGGAATCAGGCATTAGGAAGACAAAATGAATTACTTTTCTGTGCAATGGGTACTTCGGCTGTGCGACTCTTTGCCTCCAGGTTTTTTAGATTATGTTTATAAAAGCAGGTTCAAAGAAGGACTGGTCTGTGTAAGGCTACGGACACAAAGGCACAGCCTCTATCTCAGGTGGATTGCTGGGAGCAGGGATTGAGACCTAAGGAAAGGGCCATGTATAAATGCTCATTGCCCTTGCCCTGGGCAGCTTCTCCAAAACACTGGGGTGTTGGGGGCATCCTCACTACGACCTGAGTCTTCATGCTTTGTGATTCCCTACTGCCTCCCGCTGGCAATGGTGCTGCTGCCACTCACGTTCGGGATTAATTCAATTCGCACAGAATACCTTTTGATGCCAACCTGCTTTTATCAGCAGCTGAGCCCAGCAGCCTGGGCTGTGATCTGAAGCGGTGGGTGGGCGGGCGGGCGGCTGCCGGCTTTGCCAGCACCACCATGGAGAGGCACGAGTGCTGGCAGCGGCGTAGTCGGCAAACCTGCTCCACCAGCAGTCGGCTTGACAGCCCAGCGTGTCAGGGGAAAGAGAAGGGGAAGCTAAAAGAGGACTGCAGACACTCTGTTAGTAGCGATACTTTATAACCTGCCTCATTACAGAAACATTCAATCTCACACGAAGAGATTTTTTTTCTTACAGGAGTGTTTCTGTTATACACAGCCTGGTAAATCAGAGCAAGACCTGCTGACCATGCCTTTGTCTTTTCAAAGACTTCCTCAGCGAAGACACTCCGGTGGGGATGAGTTTCCTCCGTGTTGCAGCTCATGACAGTGACCAAGGTGTGAATGCTGCTGTCACGTACTCGATGTTAGAGCACCAGCTGGAATACTTCCAGATCAACCCCAGCACGGGCTGGGTATACGTTAACTGCCTGCTACCCCAGGTAATGCGACTCTCTGCTTGGAACTGAGCAACCTCCAACCCCTCAAATCCATTGCGGAGGGTTAATGGCAGTCTCTTGATTTGTACAAAATGGTTTGCAAATATCCTCGATCTTCTTCGTTTCATAGACGACACGCATTAGTCGCTATATTGTAGCGACAGACGGAGGGAACAGAAGCAGCACCGTGGAGCTGACGGTAACTGTCACTAATGCACTCAGCCAGCCGCCCCAGTGGGAGCAGAGCAGATACTGGGTAACCATCCCTGAAAACACCATTCGTGACACCAGGATAGTGGTATGTTGAAAGTGCTGTCACTTCCCTCCCTCTCCTTCTCATTTCAACTTCTTCCTCTGTTGTGCTCCATCTCCATGTTAAGAGTGCACGGATGCCTGCTCCGCAACATTACGGCGTCATGCTGTTTCCTGATCAGGCTTCGCAGCTGTGTACCCCATCAGTGTTTGTCAGGAGTACCTGCTGCAGAATAGGCCAGTGTTTCAGCTGGCAGCAGTTTTCCCAGTGACTTCTTAAACCGACAGCCCTCGGGGTGTGCTCCCGCAGGCAGCGGCTGTGAATGAGAAGCAAGACCCGTGCTCTGCCTGCGTGGGAAATCCTTGAGTGTTCCTGCCAAGGGCTGGCTCCTCACTCCTCCATCCTCAGTGGACCATGCTGCCTGCCTCCATCTTTCCTACAGCTTTTTCTCAGTTTAGCACTACAGCATGAAACAGCTGTAGTTTGCTTTGGACTCTTCTAACCCAAACCAATTCCTTTTTAACCTGTACAGACTTATTCTTTAAGGATAGTCTCTTCTCTAAATTGCCAGATGATCCCTGCTTTCCTCCTCCTGCATGTAATATCCAAATACTTGCAAACAATTTAGGTTTTGTCTGTATCTCACCTGGTAAAATGTACAACTCGGTGGAGAAATCATCTCCTTTTGAATTGCTTTTGTTTTGGAAGGAGGAGAGAGGAGAGATTTCCTTTAGCCAGTGATGCAGTTCTTGCTTGGCACATTTACAGGAGGTAAATTTACTGTTGATTAAAGACCTGCATCAAAACTAAATGTTGTAAAATGAAACTCAGGTCTGTAAACTGTTTCTCTTTTGTCTGTTATCCAAGTCATACAGGCATGTATGTTGGAGAACATACATGCATGTATGTTCTTGCCATCAAACTGAACACTTAACACTTGCAACCTCATGCTTCATGAACATATGTCGTGGCTCTTTTCTTCTTCAGACCATCAAAGCCACATCCCCTCTTGGTGATCCCAGGGTTACGTATAATCTGGAGGAGGGTCAAGTTCCAGAGACTAACATGCCAGTTCGTTTCTATCTGAAGCCAAACAGAGCTGATGGATCTGCTTCTCTTCTAGTCGCTGAACCACTTGACTTTGAGACAACTAAGTTTTTCACCCTGACAGTCCGGGCACAAAACGTAGCAATGACTCCTTTAGCTTCCTTTACTACTGTTTGTGTGAATGTAACAGGTAAGCTTTGCTACTGTTAGAACAGCTCATTCAGAACAATATTTTTGTTATTTTTAGTATAACACCACAAATTCAGGTAACATCCATGAAATTACAAATCACCTAAGAATGCTTAGTATGTTTCTATACTGTAAAAGGAAGTCATGCAGTCATTGAAAAGGTCTATTTGAGACAATTTCTAAGTACAACTATCAAATGTAGAAATGTGATAGTGCAAAAATGGGCTGTCTGAATGTTTACGCAACACTAGTGCCTGCTTTTATAAATGTAATTGGAAAGATTTTCTTTTGATAGGAGGAGAAATCTAGTAAATGTCCCCAAGCTATTGAAAGGAGATGAGTATTACTGGAAATATTATGTGCTATAGAAAGAGAAACAGCCCAGATAGGTTGGGTTTGTGTTTGATATCTGTTTAGGGGTTTTTGTTATATTCAGAATTTTCTATTGAACACTGAGATTAAAACTCCAGAAATGAAAATGCAACGGTTCTTACAATAGATGCAATTTTCAAAAATTTGATCCAACCCTCCTTATAGTAGAATCTTTTTGTAAGGCTCTACTCCTGTAGATCCACATAAAACTATAAATCTGATTTTAATTCCTGCTTTTTGAAGCACCAGTGGAGTTAGTTTTGATATGTAGACATTTAGATGAAAACATAAGTAAGTGAAGTCTCCAGCAAAAACATTTGTCTTCCTCACCACCATGGACAAGAGAGACCTAAGTGGTAATTTGAATGGGAATCCAACTTCCGTGCTTCACTTTATCACAGCATTGTTCTGTCTTCCACAATCCAGCAATGCAAAAACCCTTCAGGTTTGTAGATCAAGAGTGCTTCAAGTCAGGGTCTGAGCCTCATTGTAGATTATGGACCATGACCCCAAAGATTTTTCCTATAGTGCAGTAATTGGTATCAGAATTTGGCAGAAACTTCATTTTGCTCACAAGCAAAAATCGTTTTTCAATAACTTAGTATTTTATACAAAAAAATGTTTACACACACATGTATGTCTTTAAACACCTTTAAGAGAAATAACCACCAGAAAGTTTCACATGCAGAATTGTCCTTTATATATGCACAAGCACACAGGAAAGGAAGTCTTTTATAGCATCTTATTTGCCTTCCTTGCTCAGTGAATTTTCTGAAACTTATCTCTAACAAGACATATTCTCTTCTATAAAATACAAAAAAAAAAACCAAACCCAACTTGTTAGAAAAGAAGTTTTCACAGATGATTATGCATATAAGAGAGAAAGAAAATTGGGATTTATAGGACCCCACACTGACAACTCTAAAAAATGAAAAGTAATTTAAGACATTGGTCCTGCAAATAGTTGTGTCAGAATCAATGGAGTCATGTGGCAGTAGTAAAACTAAATGTGTGCTTAAGGGTTTGCAGAATGAGATACTAAGAATTTTGTCTGCTCTTCATAAAGACAGATGGATCCAAGGAACTTTCATTACAGCTCATCTGTTTTGGCACTGTGCCACAAAACAGGAAAATGACTTTCTTAATACGTGGCTTTTAAACTGTGAAAAGTGCAAAAAGATGTAGGGGACTATGCAGCATTTCTGAGTTTAGTCATCTTGCAGACAAGGAGGAACACCAGACTGATTTGTCACAGGTTGAGCAGGAGGACATGATTCTAGAGCAGTTTAAATGGATTGGAGTCAGTGCTGCCATAGTTCTGCTGCCTGTCCCTTGTGCTCACCTGGTCTTACGCAGCAGTTTTAGGGAGAAAATGTGTCAGAAACTGGCCCTTCAAAACCCTGGGCATACCTTTTCCAGTTTAGGTCTCTACAAGGGTCAGGCAAGGAAGACAAGCAAGACCAGCACCGGTGTAAGCTTAACGTGGCTTTGCCTTGTGCCTAACCTGACCTGACTGCAGACGGCTGCCCCTGGGGCAGCCCTTCCTTGCCTTCACCTGCACAATCTCACCACGTCCCTTGCGTTGGATCTGGCGATTGCACAGCTGCAGAGCGTTTCGGATCACAGCGAGCCCTTTTCTCTCTGGAAAGGCAGTCTCTCTCAGAGCAACAAAACGAGCGCTGTCAACACGGGGCCACGTGATCCAGCTCGTGGGAAGGGGGATCCCATGGCTTAGAGCAGGATGACAAGAGTGGGAAGATCAGTATGCTTCCTTTGGACATTGGCCAGTAGTTAGACGAGGGAGGCTAATGTGCAAGTGCATCCTAAATAATCATTAGGTCCTACAGCCTAACATGACTCTTGCTATACTGCCCTGCAAAGGCCAGGAAAGACTGTTTTACATGTGCTCTTTGTCAACTCTATAGACTCTGCAAGTTTAATTCCACCATATGTTAATCAGCCCTTAATAAAATGCTGAAATTACCTGCTGCTGTAGATAACCAGCGCTTTGCAGACTGTGGATGACAGGCCTCCTGGTCCTGACATTCATGGACTTCCTATAAGTAAAATTGCTGGTCAAATCATTAGCCGGTATCTTAGCTGAAATTAGGCCACTGTCTCCCAGAAACTGCTCAATGTCTGTAAAATGCCTGACAGCTGCCATGAAAATGGGAAGACCCAAAGCAGGATTGCTTCTTACTGTGAACAATGTGAGTTCTTTCTCCAAGCAAAATTACGACAGTAAAAAAAAGTCTTCAAACACTTTCTTACCATGATCCCCATCAACTCCTTTTGCAGATGTCAATGATAATGTTCCATTCTTCGTGTCTTCTAACTACGAGGTGTCTGTGCCAGAAGGAGCTGATGTTGGCACATCTGTGGTTCAGGTGTTAGCTACGGACTTGGATTCTGGCCTACATGGAGAGGTTTGACTTTACATCCTATTCTTTTCCTCCCAATAGGCAAGTTTTAGTGTTGTAATTAGTGAGAGTGCGCAGACAGCAGATGACAGGGTAATGAGCCACAAACACTTCATACAGCACTTGTCAAGCATTTGTCTAGCATATGCCTGATGTGCATAATATGGGATGCGGGCAGAGAAGAAGCTGTTCACGATCTTGAGATCCTGCGTCATAGCAGCTCATCCTGATCCAGCAACTGTGATAAAGCACTGTGGCGTGATTCTCAGGGTTGCTCCGTGACAAGACAAGTGGAGGTAGCTGCAGAACATGTTTCCAAACTCTCATCTCTTCAGCTCATTATTTAATTGACCGTCAGTGATTATGGTCAGTTAAACATGGCTGTTTAAATATGGTCAATTAAATAACATTTCATTTCACCACCATTGGTCAAATGGTTGGTCAAACCAACATTTGACCATCATTGTCATAATGACCCAACCCTAGGAAAAAGTAGTGTTATGAAGGAAACTGCTCATTTTCTGTGCATTTTCCTGAGCCTTTTCCAAAAATCCTACTAGCTCTTCTGGGAGGGAACTCTAGCTAGCAGAGATCTACTGTTCTGTAACTGTCATTTTGCAACTTCTGAAGAGCAACCTGTGTGGTAGAACTGCCTGGCAGTGCTCTGGGCATGACTTGGGGGTGGAAATGTTTTTTTCAGAGGAGGAAGCCAAACCTTTGTTAAAGGGAAAAATGTGGATAGCTTTCATCAGTGGAGGTTTTCATTTGTTCACTCCTGCTGAATGTGACCCAAACTCTCAGCCCCATTTTTTTTGAGATCGGAAGCACAGTGGGTTGCTAGAAGCTAGGGAGGCACCAGGGAAGATGTCATTCCATACATTCTCTGTCCTTCTGTTATTCATGATCTTTTTTAACTGCTCCTGCTGGCCACTGTTGGACATTAGATACTGGGCTTGATGGGCCTTGATATCACTGGTACAGATGTTCTTCTGTTTGAGAATTCTGGTTTATTATGTCAAAATGGGCAAAAGACCCAGAAAAATTCTGTCCAGATGAACTGTCTTTTCTCAGAGTGTTGCTGTTTTGCAGACAGATCCAGGAGGCTGCTGGGGAAGGGGGAGGTCACAGCACTTGGACATACAAATAGAAGTGGAAAATGCAACCTCTTTTAACTATTTCCTTTTTAGGTTCACTACTTAATATTGAAAGATGCTAGTGAGGATTACCAATTCTTCACCATTGAGCCCGAGACAGGAATTATTTCCACCCATGCATCTTTTGACAGAGAGAAAAGAGCCTCTTATTTGATTGAAGTTCAGTCTCAGGACTCTTCAGAATCTGCTAGACCTGGTGTTCATGGGCAGCCCAACACAGGTAAAACCAGTAAGGAATAATATATTGGGTAAAAGATATCAGAGATTGGGTTCCTTGAGTTTTCTAGACTTGGGGTGTATGTGAGCTGTCTGGAATACGACAAGGTATTCCACCTCTGCCATTTCTAGTCTGCATGTTCCTCTTGCGTCTCCTTCTTAGACACAGCCTACGTAAGGATTTTTGTCAGTGATGTGAATGACAACGCTCCAGCGTTTCCTCGGTCAGTGTATGAGGTCAGCATAGATGAGGACAGGGATGTTGGAAGTCCTGTTGTGACAGCAACAGCAGATGATGAAGATGAGGGTGAGTGGACCCTGCATGTCTTTCTAAGTCCTCTTAGTATGACTGGGTGTTGTGTGGAGGGCTGCTTCCTCATGGGCAAACAAATCTCTGCATTCAGGAGACGATTAAGCATTTCAAGCATTTTAAAAGTGAGAGAAGTTTTCGGCAGATGGGAGCATTTTTTTTTATTAGGTGCTCAGGTTCACAAGGCAAAGGTTAAGCTAGCTGGCAATCTCTTTGAGGCAGAATGAAATCACCTGGAGTCACAACCCTGCTGTAACTTCACAAGAGGTAACACAAAAACTCACTCACTCCTGAGCATGTTCTTGCTCTGCACTGACTCCGGTGCTTTCCAGATCTCCCTGGGAGTCAGTTTTACTTATTACTATTGCAAGAAAACCAAACCTGTATGCTTTTTGGTGAGTTAGTGGGTTGAATGTGCTTGTGGAAGAATCTGACAAACAGTGGAAAATGTGGGATGACATGGCCAGAAATGAAGGCAGGGAGAAGGCAGGAATAAAGCAGGAAAAAAGGGAAAGCCAGACCTTCTTTTTGGGCTCACACTTACATCAGCTCTGATGGTGTGAAACTGCCCCTACAGTATGGCAAGACCAGATGGGCTGAGCCAGTCCAACAGCATGCACCATCAGTCAGTTCCCATCGTTGCTTCTGCTGTGGCTTTTTTGCTCCTTTTATGAGTTGGTCCAGCTCAACCTGCTGGAGAAAAACAAACCCATTGAAAGAAAGAAGGCAAGCTGGTGCATTGGTGACATAGCCCAAATGAGCACCAGAGGAACATGTTGCTGGGAGCAGGTGGGAGCTGACCATTCCTTTCGATGGCAGGGCTGTAATGCCTGTGCCTCTTAGTGCCCACAATGGAGAAGTAAAGAGGCCGTTTAAAACCGACTGCTGCACTTGAGAGAATTTGGCAAAAGTGACTAGCAAGTGATGCTCAAACTCATGCTGCAAAGGCAGCCAAGCTCTTCCAGGCACTAATGTCGAGCACAGCCTTTTCACTTTCTTGCCATCCATGTTGCTCTAGTCTTCTCATCCACAGCTGACTCACAATTTAAAATGCTGAATGTTCTTTCTACGCCTAGCAGTTCACCTATTTATTTTGGGAAATGACTTTCTATCCCGGAGTGCAATGTCATGTATTTTTTTTCCTTTTCAAAAAAGTAAACATGAAGCACCAAACAATTTTGTCGTCGTTGCTGCTAAGCGTTTTGCATCAATCAAACAACTGCTGTTGTACAGGTGGTATAGTCTTCTGAGATGAATTCTTGCTCAAACTAGAGGACTTCTGTTATATTTTAGCACCATCCAGTGGTTAAAAAAATATTTAAGCAATAATGGCATTTGAAATGGGAGGCTTAGGAAACATTGAGCAAAAATAGCTTCTAGTATTTTAATAGTATGTTACTTTTTTATTATTGGCAAATGAATGCCAATAAATTAAAGGCACACAATTCCTTCATTATCAATAAACAGGTGCTTGTCTGTGACTGCAAATTATATTTGTAAATATAAATGGAGACCTAACTCACAATCTACCATACACATACCCTTCCAATTACATGCATGGATCATTCTGTTTGTGGCTGTGTCTATGTTTTATCTCCCCCCCCCACACTGTAACAGTCTGGGCAAATACAGTTTCTCTTGGATACATGTCCACCATGTATAGCTGGATTGAGCATTCAGAGCTCAGAGAGTGGACAGGCAGTGGTCATTTACCTTCTCTTGTAGGTGCCAATGCCAAACTAAGGTATCAGATCACATCAGGAAATGTGAAAGGGGTTTTTGATGTGGAACCTGAGGTTGGAACTGTCTTCATTGCTCAGCCTCTGGATTATGAACAAGAACAACGTTACGAGCTCCGTCTTGTAGCTTCTGATGGAAAATGGGAAAACCACACTCTTATCATCATCAATGTTGTCAATAAGAATGACGAAGCACCAGTCTTCACTCAGAATGAATACCAGGGCAGTGTCTTCGAGGAGCTCACAGATCTGCCTGTACTTGTCCTAAAGGTAAAGCAGTTTGCTCAAAGCAGGGCAAACCCCAACTTTTTGTTCAGCTCAATCCCATCCATTCACAGATTCACACAAATCCAAAAAGATAGTTTCTTTAGGGCGGGTGAGCCCTGGTATTAGGATTTAGCTAGCAACTTTCTGTAAAGAAGAGAATAAAGAACACCTGGTTGAATTTGCGTGGTGGACTTGCTCCCTTGACCAGCATAAATAACGGTTGGACTCGATGGTCTTAAGGGTCTTTTCCAACCTAAATGATTCTATGATTCTATATGTCGAAAAACGTGGTGGCTTTCCTTTACAAAGCAGAGTTAGCGTATTTTGAGTAACTGTATAAGCATAGTGGGGTTGGCTCATGCATGTACCTCATGTATTTCAGTCACAGACTCTTTAGCTATATTTATACTACCAAATAAACATTACCAGGGATTGTTCTTTGACTCTGGAACTCGATCATCTTCATTGTTTTGTTGTTAGAACAGTCCCTGGCATGAGGATTGCTTGGTTGGCCCAACTGGCTGTCTCCCAAACAGTCCTTGGGTGCAAGTCAGGAGCTGGGAGTTCTCTCTGGCCTGTGCTGATAATCAGTTTGGATGCATGGCCACCCTGTTTTTGCAGCCTTCTATTCACTTGGAGAGAAACAATCCCTGTTTGCTGTTGTATTCCAGCTCCAAAGAGTTCACAAGAAACATTTGCTCAGCACATCTGTTACTACTTCCACTTGGTTCTTCCTGAAGTTATTTCCTCTTTCCAAAGTATACTTGGAAGTAGAATATATTGGTCTGTCTAAACGTGATCTTTTTGTTTCTCTAGGCCACGCATGATGTTTATTGAAAGAGTACTTGACCTGAATGACTCAAACCAATAGACGTTTGCTGTTAAAATGCATGCTATTTATTTAGCCTGCACCATACCAACTGCCATCAGTAAAAGAGCAGTGATTTCCCCTTTTCTTTTACATAAACACTTACCTGCTGTGGTTTGTTCCAGGTTTCTGCAACAGACCCCGACCAAGCAGCTGATCAAAATGCCATTAACTATTCCCTGCACGGACAGGGGGCCAGTAACGAATTCAGCATCAATGAGAACACAGGCGAGATCAGTGCAAATAAAAGGTTAGACCGCGAGAAGCGATCAACATGGCGCTTTCTTGTTCTTGCAACAGATGAGAGTGGAGAGGGACTGACTGGCTTTGCAGATGTGATCATAGACGTGAGGGATGTGAACGACAACGCACCCCTTTTCCTCTGTGTGTTGGATGGCTGTTTCATGGGCCACATCCCTGAGGATTCTCCGGCAGACACTCCTGTCATGGAAATGACAGCCGTGGACCTTGATGACCCAAAGGCTGGTATGAATGCTGTGCTAACATACAGCATCATTCAGAACGTCCAAAATGAAATTAATCTGAACTTGTTCTCAATTGACTCAGTTAGTGGCACCATCTATACAGTGCTTGGGTCCCTGGATCGGGAGAAGGAAGACAAGTACCTAGTAGTGGTTGAGGCCAGAGATGGAGGAGGGCTCACTGGGACAGGCACCGCCACTATTGTGGTGACCGATGTAAACGATCATGCTCCAGTCTTCCTGCAAAGGATCTACACGGCATTTGTCTCTGAGAATGCGAGTATTAACACTGAGGTGGCAGTGGTGTCTGCTGTGGACAGAGATGAGGGAGAAAATGCCATGGTGACATTCAGCATCCTTGATGGGGACAACGACCGCAAGTTCTCCATAGAGACAGATGAAGTCAACAACTGTGGGTTTATCCGGCTACGAAAGCGAATTGACTTTGAGAAGCCTCATGAGAGAGTGTTCAATCTGACTGTGAAAGCAGAGGACATGGATTTCTTCAGCATCGCTCACTGCGTGATCTATGTGGAGGACTCCAATGACCACGCTCCTGTCTTCTATCCCCAGTTCTATGAAGTGGCTGCGCTGGGGGAAGACGCACCAGTTGGCACCAAAGTTGTTCAGGTTTCTGCTGTTGACTTGGATTCTGGCCTGAACGGAAGGTTTTCTTTCCACCTGCTAAACAAGTCTGACCCAGATGGCCAGTTCTCTGTGGCTAGTGATGGGTGGGTGATGGTTGCAGGACTGCTGGATCATGAGACAGTGACACAGTACCAACTCATTGTCATTGCCACTGATACGGGGCAGCCCCCTCTGACTGGCAGTGCCACTGTTTTAGTGACTCTGCAGGATGTAAATGACAACGGGCCAGAGTTTGAGGCTCATTATAACCCAGTGGTCTGGGAAAACACAGCTTCTCCACAAGTCGTCCAAATGAATGAGACCTCTACATTGCTGTACGCTAAGGACCGAGACACTGCTGCTAACGGAGCACCTTTCTCCTTTCACCTTCTCAGTGATTTCGATAGTCTGACTAACTTCAATTTGCAGGACTTACACAATGGAAGTGCCTTGCTCACTGCGCTGCGTACCTTTGACAGGGAAGTGCACAAGGTGTTCTACCTGCCCGTCCTGATCACAGACAGCGGGATCCCGCCAATGAGCTCCACTAACACACTGACCGTGAATATTGGGGACCAAAATGACCACCCGCATTCTGCTGGCTACATGGAATGTCTCATTTACAGCTATGATGGTAAATCACTCCCTGATGCTTGCTTCCAAGTGTGACAGTAAGGTGAAAGGAGTAGCTGTGAGATTCACAGGAGGACTCCATCCTGTTTCACATAAGCTAAGATCTTAGTAGAGGTGCTGCTGAAGTTTGCTTAAGCCCCATCAGAAAGCAGTAGGCGTGTGGGGCGCAGAACTCCGGGCCACTTGGTTTGTGGAAGAAACTGAGCCAGCCTTGAAGGAAGACCATAGCTGGCTGCTAATATGCATGTTTCTATCAAACTTGAGTAATGGTCTCTTGTTTTTAGATGCAGTTTTCCAGCACCATTAACATTTCAGGGGGAAAAAAATTAACAAAATTCATGATGTTGCTGAGAAGCGATGAGTCTGAATGCTGAGAACCTTCTTCCTCCACTTTAAACCTTTTTTTCCTCCTCCAGACTGAGTTCAGTTTTAGTGAATACACTTAAGCTGAACTCGTGTAAACTGTCTGAGACATTCATATAAGCCTTCAGCTGACAAATGCTGTTATGGGGGAATTTTCTGTGAATGTTGGCTGCAGGCAGTGCAAGAGAAGCCACCTTTCCCTTCTTGCTTTGGCAATTAGCTAGCAGTTCTCTTGTGATCCAGTGTCCCCACATAATAAGCCCAACAGCAAAATAAACCACACAGGTAAAAACACTTTGGGACGCTTGCAACCATGTAGGTTCAGGTCATTCCTTCCTCTCCTACTCTGCTGTGTATCCTGTGGGTCAATAGCACGTTAAATAGATTGTCTGTTCTGGGCACACTAGAAACTACTGTGTAGATGCTGTTGACATTTATTTGTACTGAAATGTTGTTCTGCCTGTTGTGTGCTCACAACAGCAGCTTGTGTTCAGCTTATTGTAAAGTTGAAACCAAGTCTGGTTGCTATCTGCTGAGAAGCTCTGCTTGTAGCCTAAGTACCAGATCTTTTCATTAAGCCTGAATTCCCTTTTAGTTGCTTCTTTAAAGATTAAACTCATCTGTACTGTTAATTTCTGGGAAGGACTATTCAAGTCTTCAGATCTTTGGTTATTTAAAATATTAAGGAGACACAGAATCAGAAGGCTACTATCATGTTTTATGTTACATTCATATGATGTGGCAGTCAAATACTAGGGCATCCTGTATACTGTCTCCTGCAAAATATCCAATGAATGTTGCCATAGTTGCAGGAGAGGTACAGTTTTCTCTCCTTTTTGCATGCAGTCCCTCAGTTGTCAGGGTTTGTGCTGTTCCCTTTCACAAGGTTGCCCTGGTTTCGGTTGGGATAGAGTTAATTTTCTTCTCAGTAGCTGGTACAGTGTGTTTTGGATTTAGTGTGAGAATAATGTTGATAACACACTGAAGTTTTAGTGGCTGCTAAGTAGTGCTTATCCTAAGTTAAGGATTTTTTTAGTTTCCCATGCTCTGCCAGCAAGTAGGTGTACAAGAAGCTGGAAGGGAGCATGGCCAGGACAGCTGACCCAAACTAGCCAAAGGGATATTCCATACCATAGAACGTCACGATCAGTATATAAAATGGGGGGAGTTGGCCAGGAGGAGCAGATCACTGCTCAGGCATCAGTCAGCAGGTGGTGAACAACGGCATTGTGCATCACTTGTCTTTTCTTGGGTTTTATTTTTTGTTTTATTTTATTATATTCCTTTTCATCATCATAATTATTAGTATTATTATTAGTATTACATTTTATTTTACTTTAGTCATTAAGTCGTTCTTATCTCAACCCATGTGTTTTACCTTTTTTTTTTTTATTCTCCTCCCCACCCCACTGGGAGGCAGGGGAGTGAGTGAGCGGCTGTGTGGTGCCTAGTTGCTAGCTGGGCTTAAACCACGACAAAGGTGAAGTCCCACATTTTTTCCTCTTCTTTGTGATCCTTGATTCTTTACTCAGTAGATCTATGAATTCAGATACCTGTGGACCTTTCCTTCAGAAATAGCTTTTGTAAAACAAAAAAAAATACTAATTTGTGAGCCTTGCTGAGAGGATGCAAAACCAGCAGAATACATGCTGCTTTCCATCTCACCCCAAAGTCTCACCATCTACCCAAAATAAGCCTGGTTACTGTATTTTGGACAGCCTCTCTATCTTGCTGTAATTTCCTCCAAATTGCTATTGTTTTTTGCCCTTTATAACCCTGTCAGCATTTTGGTTGTTTATCCTGCCAAACCACAATCCCTGTCTAAACCACTCTGTAAGTTGGTTGGATATTGCAGCCAAAATAGCGAAAATGAGTAATTTGAATATCTCTTACATCTTTCCTCAGAGGTGGCTTTTCTTTTTTCCTTCCCATTGCTTTTCATTGCAGCCACCTGTTGAATTAAATCTATGTAGCCATACAGCAAACACCTGATAAGCAGGACAACACGTGCGATTTGCAAACTGGTGCACATCTTCTCTCAAGAACTATCACAACTATTTTCATAGAGGTTTTAGACTTAAGACAAACTAGTAAAACTTGAATGGCCAACCTGTTTGTGTATGTGTGAGAGGTCCGACTGTGCCACTTATATGCTACATTGTTTTAGGTATCCTCCCCACAACTGTACTGGGCCAGGTCCATGCCCCTGATGATGACGATTGGGATCGCAAAATCTACCAATTTGAAGGGAAAACATCAAGGTATTCAGAGAGAAAAATGGGAGCTGGGTGAAATGTATGGAAAATTTGTCCACAGACAAAACCATAAAAAGTATTTAAACCACCTTTTTTTGAAAACAAGTGTGCAAAAGCATTTTGTTGGTTAGATGCTTGCGTGTAGCTCTCCAAAAGCCCTTCTGAGTGGTAGGCTGCAGTAAATAATGCTGCATGCCAAACCAGTCTGCTTCCCATTGCCTGATGGGCTAGAATACCATTCTGAATTCCTGTTCACAGTCATATCCATAATCAGTATCAGTGAGCCACTACAGAAAAAATACCCACTAACTTCCATCCTCCTTCAGCCAGGCTCCTAGCGAGCTGGTGTTTCCATGTCATCACTGGTTTTAAGACCTTATTTGTATTGGAGGTATTCACACCAAGGTGTCTGGATTGTGACCAGGGTTGAGATGTACATGTGCCATTTGGAGGTTTTGACAGAGGTGTCACTCTCCATGAATGTATCTAAACTAGGAGTTTGCACTGTTTCCAAAGTTATGACTACAGTAGCCTGAGTCTTCCCACTCAGTTAATATGGCATAGAAGCAGGAAGAAACATTCTTAATATACTGGTGAAGAGTCATTAGGAGGCAACAGAAGGCAATGCAAAAAAGTTCTGTTCTGCTCTGTCCCTTCATGAGGGAGCACATCTGCTTTCTTTGATAGCTTTCCCAAAATAAAGTGGATCAGAAAAACCATCAGACGTGATAATTACTACTTAGCTTTTGAACTTCTCATAGCTTGTTCCTTGGCTTAACTCTTATTACAGGTACTTTATCCTTAATGGTAACTCAGGTTTGCTGACTATTAAAGAAGGAACCCCACCAGGAACATACAACATAAGAGTTCGAGTCATTGACGGAGTCTGGCCAGATGTTGTCTCAACCGTAAAGGTTATAGTGAAGGAAATCAAAGATGATGCCCTCCATAATGCTGGTTCTATACGAATAAAAGGTAAGCAATGTGATGAGGTATGTTAGGATCATAATACTGAAATCTACCTGTTTAATGTTACTGCTGTGTTACTTAGAATTCTAATGCTCTTAGACATGGGATGGGAGTTAACAGTTTTCTAGGTAAGGGTTTGAAAATGCATCTTTGTTTGCATGGTCCTCTGACACTGCGTGTGAAGGAGCATCTATGGAGAAAAAAGACAGCAAGAAATGCTTGTCTGATGCAGAATACAGACATGAAGGATTTCTACACCAACTTTTTAACAAAACAGCAATTTATATTTCAGAAAAAAACTTTATTTGAACATGTGTCTGCTTGAAATTCACCAAATTGTTTCAATATTTGTGGAAAAGTAAAATCTTCTTAAACATGTTTCTGATTTAAAAGAACAAAACCAAGAAATTATTAAGAGTCAAAAAGCTTCAGAACACAAACCCTGAGCAGAAGGCAGCATGGAAAATTTCAGAACCTAAAAATGAAAATACTCCTGACTTTGCAGTTCAGTCCATTTTCTGCAACCTTAATATTTATTCTGTGGTGGTCCTCTCTTTTATTGCTACAGCAGTTGCAAGATATGTGTTTGTCAGGTTTTTAACTTCTATTACAGATATCACTCCAGAGGAGTTCATATCCCAATCCCCTGAAAAACAGAGTAAATACTACCAGATGAAGAAGCTGCTTTCAGAAATTATATCAGTCCAACTGGAAAATGTTCACATTTTCAGTGTATTAAAAAGCCCAAGTCAAACCCGAGGGGTTGATGTTTGGTTTGCAGTTTATGGTCCACCTTATTATAAAGCAGAAAAACTTAATGGCAATGTAGCAGCCTCCAGAGCATGGGTAAGTACCCATACTACATATGAAACCACAGCATCTTCTCTTTGTGTCTATTCAGATAATATCCATTGCCTAGTGAATGCGCATACTTAGAATGACTGAGGGAGTAATGTGTGAGAAAAATGGATAGTTTTAATCAATAAAGTCAAACAGTCCTTTAGCGCTTATACTAAAAGTTTCAAATACCAATGTTTTGAAAGCCAGCCTATAAATACATATTAAGTCACCGAAACACAATGAGCTTTTAGGAATGTGAACATATTTTTCCTATTGAAAAGACTGTGAAACTCTGTATAAAGACTGTGTTTGGCTGTTGCCTTTCTACGTGGTGTCTTAATGTTTCAATTTTTAGTCCTCTACAGAGAAATGTTCTGTAGCTGAAACTCACAAACCAGTCAAAAGTTCCAACTTTCTGAGTTAAGAGGACAAAGCAGTAAAATAACCACTCTCCAGTGGAAAACCAGGTTGGAAATGTGCATTGACAATTTAGTAAGGTTGATGCCCCTCTTGCAAAAGAAGTATCGATAAGAGTTAAATGACTCGCTCTGTTGGAAATGTGTCTGTTGGTAGAGTTATGTTTAGAATCAGTGCTGCAGTACCAACTCACTCTTGCCAGAAAAGTTATTTTTTCATTGCCCAATGCCTGTCCACCCTTCCCAGTATTTTTAAGATAGAAGTCCAAATTAAAAATACAGCTCAGATGCTATGTAAATAATCCATCAGAACCATCAGTGATTAAAATTTGTCCACTCAGCTTATGATGAATATGACAATAATTTTGTCATCTAAGTGCTTACTCATGCTATAATTGATTTATACCAAAGCTTTGGCCTTAACAGATGCCAGGCTGAACTGCCTTTGGCTGGTTAGGGTGAGGTAGATGTTGGAAGGAAGTGGTACAGCAACCAGTTTTGAAAATAAATAAGACTTGGGCTTTTCATTGCTCTCATTTGTGAGTTTCCTTTCTGTGGAAAAGTTAGATGAATGCAACTAATTGTTCTCCACAGCTGGAAAACATCTTAGATATAAATATCACCCAGATTGGCATTGATGAATGCGTGACTGCAAACTGCACTCATAGCAGCGGATGCCTCAGCAAGCATGAACAGAGTCGTGTGCCAACAATAACCACAGCTGGAAGCATTTCGCTGGTGTCTGTGACAGTCCTGAATCATGCCCTGTGTGGCTGTGCAGCTCGGGAGAGTCCTCATCTCTCCTGCTCCTCATACCAGACAAACCCTTGTCTCAATGGTGGCACATGTGTGGATACTGACTTGGGCTACAGGTTGGTAAAGCTTTGTCTGCTGTCCAAACAAAATGCTTCTAGTTCAGTCTGTAGGAAGGACGACTGGAAGCTTGAGGAGGTATCATTGCATGTCCTCTCACTGTGGCAGACCTGAGTTTTGTTATACTTCATGGACAGGTCTTGCAAACAAACCTCTATTTTCAGGTAAGTACTTAGGTTTGTCATAGTCTCTGGAAAAACCTTGGGAAGTTTGCAGGCTGCACTGGTTCCACGAATGCCACCCTGCAAAATGCTCTTATTTTGTGCAGCCTACCTTAATGCTGTTAAACGTTTTAATCACAGGCTCAGAATGAGCCTGGTCCCCTTCCAGAAGGCAAGCCTTAGGCGTGTTTGCTTAAAAATGGTCATCCCAACATTGGAAAGCAGAAACAACTGGCCAGCCTCTTCTGAGCACCCTTGATAGGGGTGACTGGACTCAGACTGAAGCTGCAGAAACCCTGGTCATGGTAAAGATCCGAGTCTGACATTGCTGCTCAGATGTAATCAACCAGGGAAATTTTGCTGCCCAGAAACCCTTGGTAGGCTCTGCCACATATCATTTGCTCAAGTCTGAGGTTTCTTTGCTTCTGCTCCATTTTCAGTAGTTTTGTGAGTGATTTTTTTCTGCATCCTACCCCTGCCATTCTGCTCTCTGTAGGTACTAGCAATCTATGGGAAGCAGAAACTAAGAGGGGCCCAGCTGGTCTCCCTTCCTGTCCTCCTGCCCATTTCTGTTGCTCCTTTGGTTTCCCCCTTACAGGTTTTGTTATTGTCATGCTGTGATTACTCTTTTCTACAGAATCCCCAGAGTATTAAGGAAAAAAACCCCAAGCATCTATTTTTGGTAGTGCAAAGGAAATAGACCAGCAAGTAGCTTGCAATAAGAGTGAAGATGTCAAGTTCTACGACTGTCACACCTCTTCTCACTTTTTCTGGGTGATATTACCTTCCCAAACCCTTCTGGGGAGATTCCAATTGGACACGAGGAAAATTTTTCACAATGAGAACAATCAGCTATTGGAATAATCTCCCCATGGAAGTGGGGGATTCCCCAACATTGGACACTTCTAAGATTCAGCTGGACAGGGTGCTGAGCCATCTTGTCTAGACTGTGCTTTTGTCAAGAAAGTTTGGACCAGATGATCCTTGAGGTCCTTCCAGCCTGGTATTCTATGATTCTATGATTTCTTTGCTTTCCCTGTCAACATTATAAAGTCTTTAAACAAGCTGATAACTAAACCTAGTGAAAAGCGGGTTCCTTTTTTTTGCTGAAGAGATTAGAGGTTTTCATGTGCTTTGTATATTACAACAGCTCCATCATTTATTCACAGAATATTCTTGCATAGACATATTTTCATTTAGAATTAAAGCTAAATTGTGTTTGTACAAACCAGTCAATAGGGAACATTTTTTGACATGAGCATTGCTAGTGCTTAACTTGCGCTATGGCCTAGGCAACATGGGCTCCTGTGTTTTAAGTGGAGAATCCTGCTGTGGTAAGAGCCCTTCGCGATTTCTGCTTGGATGGTGGATTTTTGCTTTTATTTATTTATTTAATAGATGCAAATGTTCTGCAAATTTCCATGGACCAGACTGCCAGCAGACAAAACACAGCTTCAGAGGCCACGGTTATGCCTGGTTCCCTCCTCTTAAGCCTTGCTTTGAGAGCCGCATCTCCTTAGAGTTTATCACTGAAGTCGCCGATGGCCTTCTGCTGTACCATGGACCAGTGGCACGAGGGCAGCCTGGAGAACAGGAAGATTTCCTGGCTTTAGGTTAGCACCTTAAAGAGTATTCATTCTTTGTGCTTGTGTGAAGGTGAGATTCTACTTACAGTTGATAGGGTTTTTAAAAAAAAATATTGAGAAAGTTACTTTTGGAGAATGCTGAACAATTTGCCTGTGTGCCCAGTTTGTATCCTGTGTCACTGTGTTAGAAGCTGTATTATTTTAAGCTGTCTAAAGAACTCCTCCAACTAAAATCTAACTGCAGCAGTCGTTTCAACTGAGTTTGAGTGGGAACATGGTTAATGCATATCCAATAAGAGTCTCTCCTTTGCAGAGCTCTCTGGTGGTGTCCCGTCGCTGACTGTGAGCCACAGCTCTGGTGAGCTTTTCCTGCAGCTGTCACGAAAAGTTAATGTTGCAGATCGCCAATGGCACAATATTAAAATTATAAATGATGGAAAGGCAAGTGTAAATATGGACAATCCTGTGGAAGTGTTAGTTCATGTACTTAGTTATTCCTTCCAAATTCTTCCTTCTGTAGAGCTCTTCTATCAATCAGTCTTTTGTCATCTCTGCAACAGCAGGGATTGAAGTTTGTCAGCTCAGACGTCCCCTTAGTCTTGAAGCAGTAAAGCAGAACAGGGCCTGGAGAAGCCCAATCCAATTTTGAAACTGGCCCTGCTATTTTCTTTGTTTAATGATCCTATCTATCACTTAGACTACAGAGCTGTGATAATCCAGAGGCTAAATGCTTCCTGGACTGATGGAGTAAAATATTCTTAATTTCTCTCAGCAGGAAACCCGGCCCCACCAAGTGACTTTAGACACGCAGCACAAATGACGTAGATATGCATTTGTGTAAGGGGAACATCTTGCTGATGTAACACTGGTGAATGCATCTGCTAGGATCCCCCTTCCTCTCCTGCATAAGACAAGCTGGGGGGCATGTCAGGATCTGGGATGGGGAGCCTGGCAGACCGTCTGCTCTGCTAGATTGTCTCTCTGGGTTCTGATTTGGCAGAAAACTCCAAGAAAATCCCATCTTCCCTCTGTCATGTCAGTGACTTGGCATGGTCATGGTAGAGTCAGATCTTTCTTTTGTGTGGCTCCTTAGTTATACGCCACATGCAATAACCTTCCAGATTAGTATGAGGAAGTGTTTTATTATTTTAATAAAGTTTCCTGCACTGTAATTGCTAGTTACTTCCCCCTTCTGCTAAGTGAAAGAAAATGTGTAATTAAAATATATGCACATCTCTGGATGTAACTGTTTTAAATAATGCCTTTCTCTAGAAAGTGAAGCTGATTCTTGACCACTGCGTGAATATCTCAGTTGGAGACAATGACAGTGTCATTAAGAAGATCTCCCAAATGGATCTGTCTGCCTGTGAAGCCTCTGGAGAGACTGTGGGATCTCAAAGGTAAAAAAACCCCAAGAACTAGAAATATAATTACTCAAAAGAGCTAAGGAAAAAGAGGGGGAAAAGTATCAGCCAAGTTGCCGTATTTTGCATGCCACTAATTCTTTCTTTCCCTTCCTTCCCTTCAGCATGAGTAGGCTCTTCAGTGGCCATCAGCCCCTGCAGCTGGGTGGAGTTAAGAAGACTGTGCCTTACCACGATTCACAAAGGCACTTCAGAGGGTTTGTTGGCTGCATACGCAATGTCGTTGTTGATAGTAAGGTACGGCTACTAAGACCAGTCTTGGGTTTGCTGCTGTTAACTGTAGGCACCTGATGTGATGCTTCTCTTTGTCCTTTTCCAGGTCTACGATTTAGAGCACCCTGCAGAGTCCTTGAACAGCGCTCCTGGCTGTGTCCCTATGGATGAAATGTGTCAGAGTGGTGGGATGGCCTCCTGTGGCGCCCATGGCAAGTGTGTTGGTGGCTGGGATTTCTTTCGCTGTGACTGTTCCCCAGGATATGCTGGACCAGTGTGTGAAAAAGGTACTGCAAGTTCTAGGGAGAAATTCATGGTGAGGATCTGTGGGAGCAGCATCAAACATAATGCTCTAAATTTGCCACGACTTTGAACTGAGTAGCCTAGTAAGACCATGCTGTACGCTGGGAGTGATTTAGATCTGCAGCAATGTAAATATCCTTCTAACTCTTGTTGAATAAAGATAATGTCACAGATGAGGGTCTTGTTGAGACCTGCTTTACTTTGTGGGGGAGGCAAGTGGTCAGATGGGTTGTTTTGTCCTTTTCATCACAGCATCTTATTTCTCAGTGGTGAAACATTCTGCATTGTGCCTTTTTCCTCTGATCATACTGATCACAAAACATAGTTTAATGAACATGGTACTATTTGTCATCTTGCAGCAGTTATAAGAGTGATGAGGTTCTCTCTGCAAAACCTGGGGGACAACCCTCAAATCCTCAGGCCCAATTTTCCATCCGTAAAATGCAGATAATTCCATTTGCCTCTGTCACTGGAATGAATTGAAGATTGTGCAATGCCCCTAGACCACAGCAGTGGGTGCATGTGAGGACATAATATCAGGCTGGTTCCAGCAAATGTGTTATCCTGTACAAAAATCAGCATGAAACATGTATCAGAGAACAAAGGCATGCAAGGGTGGATGATGATAACCTCAGAGACACAGTAAGAAAGTGCAAAATCTTAACACAATTTAAAAATTTAGGAAATAAATTATTTAACTTCCAGTAGCCCACAGTCATGTTCAGAGTACAGGGGGGACACACTTGAACTTGGCTCTGTCCTCCCTATCTTAATACCTTCAGCAGCTATTTCTCTGAAGCAGAAATCAGAAGAGAGTTACAGGTGTTTATTGGGACCTTTCCTGCCCTGTGTCTGCCTTCTCCCTCTATGCACAAGGTACAAATGATGGGATTGATCATAACAGTCTATAATGAGCACCAGTGCCCCATAACTTTGGGGCTTTGTGTAGTGTTGGAAGAGACTTAGCCCCCTCAGTCCTGTAGTTTGAAGGAGCTACAGGTGAGGATGAGCAGCAGTGAGCAGTTGGGAAGGAGCACAGGTGAGGTAGTGTTGAGTCAATGTGCTGTGATTAATAGACAGGACTGGTGATGTATTACACACATCCTTTCAGCTCAGTGTGCTTACTTTTCTTTCTTGTGTACAGAACAATAATAAAGCCAGACCCTCTCTTCCTTTTTCCATCTGCCACACAAGACTTAAAAGATGTGACAGTAAATTACTCAGCAGAAGCTCTGTCTGTCCAGTGGGGTGAGGACTGGAATTGTAATTGGCACGCTCTAGGCCTGAAGCCTTCACTGTTTAACATGTTTATAATGACCACAGAAATGGTTAATATAGTTCAGTTATTTGTATTAATGTTTTGCAGACAGATGATACTGGTTTATAAACATCTGCCTAGCTTTATATCTTATTCTGTTTTGCATCATCTTGGGATGCTGGTTCACAAGCCCAACTGCTGTATTGGCTCCTACCCTTCACCACTGTGGGACAAACCAAATGCTCAGAAAGTAATTACTCGAAATCCATAAGTCATATCCGGATGTAATAGGAAAACTTTGATTGGTTCCAGCTTCTTCTAATATATTGGGCTGCAAAATGCTGGTGTTCAGCTGGTGCTTTATGAACGGCTGAGCCGTGGTCACAGCAAGGAGCAGACAGCTGGGGACAGGAGTCACTGCAGTGTCCCAAGAAAAGCCATCCCTGCTCATCAGTTAGAGCCTGTAGCTGCAGGGATGGTGAACAAGAGAGAACAGTGGGTTATGAAGAATAATATGAGGGGAATAAGCTAGAGGAGAAAAGAAAACATGCTTCGAGAAAGAAAAGAAAGAGGAGAAACAGTGAGAGGAAACAAAGTCTCTTGATCATTTGATATTTCATGTCCTGGGAACCAGACTAAATGCCCCAGGATGAGCTGGGTGCTCTTTGGATTTCTACTTGTGTGACACTGACCTCAGATTAGCCATTGCTGACCCAGCATTCTTCCTGTCTAGTAACTAACTTGGACTATGTCTTTATCTGGTAAGAGGAAACTTCTTTTTTCAACTAAGCTGTGCCCAGAACAAGAAAATCTAGGATTGCTGTCAGGTAGTGAGACTAGAATGGGTGCCTGCTGCCTAAGAGCACCAGGGTCTGAGTGTTTTAGTGGTTTTTGATTTCCACGGAAGTGTGCAGTGCAACTTCATCAAACTCTCTGCTGGACAATTCTCAGATAGATTCCCCAGAATGATGGGGAAAGAATTAACTTCAGTGCATTTTCCCTAGTTAAAATAATAAACACTGGCTTAATCTCTCTTTGCAATTAAAAAAAACAAAACACATGACTTTGCCTGCCCTGAGGTTTTCTCTTGTGCCAACTGAAATGGGAAGTAAAGTGCATATTTTCTAACAGTGAGGTTACTAACCACAGGACTAAGCTACTGAAAGAAACATTAGATTATCTTTTTTTTTGTCTTCAGATCAATAACAACTATTTTACTGGAAGATATGTTTCAGATCTTAAAAAAAAAAAGTTATTGGGCTCAGTGTAGGTGTGATTGGGTAGAACACATTGCTTGTGACAGGCAGAATGTTAGAGACCGTATCTAATTGTCCCTTTCCTGCCTAAATTCTATATCCTTGATTTGTTCTTTTTCCCTTAATTCCCTTGGCAGAGAGGGGATGCTTTCCATGATGCTTCATTACGTTGCCAAAGTTTCTTAAGAATTCAAACTCTGACATTCAGAACTGGTTAATTCTCGAGCAGTAGAGATCTGAAGGAGCAGTAATTTCTCAGATTTTCACTTTGGTTTTGTGTATGTTGTGCTTAGTTCTTCCAGAATGGGCTTTTGGAAGGGACAGTTGGATCCATTATGAGCTGAGAAGCATCCTCAGCACTCACAGCACTCAGATTCAGCTGATGGTCCGCACCCGTATCTCCCACAGCACCCTTCTCAGCTTGTCCTCTGCAGATGGGAATGGATACATCCAACTGGAGGTGAGCAGTCCAAAAGCCATTCTGCTTCAGTGCTCTTAATTTGTCATGGAGTACCCTAGTAAAAGAAAAAGATGCAGTTTCCGATTAAGGACACCTATTCTGTAATGTAATAAAGAGCAAGAATTCTCCACATGAGGGTAACTACTCTCATTTGTGTTGTCCTTCTCAGCATTACCCTTTCATAGCATAGATTCTAGTTGTTTCACTGCCAGCAAAATGTACAGGTGAGTGCATGTGATACACATGAATGGGGAAGATTGTTTTGTCCTGTTTGCCTTTTCCCTTTGCTTCTGTCTGTCTCTGGCTATAATACTTGTCTGTACATTTTTGTTGCTGCTGCAAAAACCTGTCTGGATTATATTAGCTAGACAGAGGCTAATTATTCCAGTTGTAACAGGAGGGTCAGCTGGGAAGACTTAGAGGTAGACATCAGTAGGAACAAGACTGATAAAAAGGTTCATGTGAGTTAGAAGAGTGGCCCATAAAGAAAAGAGTTGATAATTCCTGGAACTGCAGTTTTCCTGTGGTAATTTTTATCTGGGAATAAAGCACTTAAAAACAAGAGTGCCATTTTCATTTTAAAAACTGGGGTCCATTTCCTGAGGCATGACTGTGTAATAACATTTAGAAGTGCATTTCTGTTATTAAAGATATTAATCATCTTCCTCTAGGTGGTTGAGGGTTTCTTCAGCGTTAACTTCAGCTTGGGGGACAAAAATCATTCTCTGAGAATGAGGACATTACGTATAAACAATGGCCAGTGGGTTCTTCTGACCATGGAGCGCTACAACAATGAGTTTACCCTGCGTGTTAACAGTGGTGGAGGTGATCAAGAAGTGACCTCTGTCTTGGGTACGAATAGATGGTTTGAAATGGATTGGGCAAGCATTGTGCTAGGAAACCACCTTCCCAATCATTCAGAGAGTGATTTCCAAGGTAAGTGATATGACAGGTTCCTAAAAGGAGGGAATTAAAGTCTAAAAGTGGCATCTTTGAGTGTATTGGAGAGTCTAAAACCCAGGTAAGAATTCCCATGAAGACTACTATGCCCATGAAATAATACCACCTCCTCTTCTAGGGAATTCAGAGCCAATGTTCTGCTCTCTGTTTGCCATTGTATCCTAGTGACGATGTGAGATTTCCTGTAGATACGAAAAAAGAGCACTTCAGATTTTTACTTCCCTTGCCAAAGGCCCCAAGCAGAGAACTCATGCTGCAATCTTCACTCCCTTTTTGCCTTGGAAGGGTTTAAGGAACAGACACAACACCTCCTGGTAGGAGGAGAAGGATTTGCAAGGCAGTTCATACTGCTGTCTCCATTTCCTGGGGTGGGGTGCTGGGACTTTGAGATTGTAGCTCAACAAGAAGACAGCTTTTTCCATTCTGTTGTTTCTCATTCAGCCCCACTTATAAGATTATATTTTAAATCTAGATTAATTTAGTGGAGCTGTTCTGGTTCATAGCACAGTTCTGCTAAACTGATGCATTGGTACAGCCAAGCTGTCCTGGAAAAGCATTGTTGATCTGTAGATGGGCCAGAGCACATAGGCACATGTCCTGTAGCTCTTCTAAAATAAAACTGATAAGCAGTATAATGATCTTTTTTTAAAATGTTTTAAGTTTTCTACAATGCTGTAAGGTCTCCTGCATATGTGTTGGGGGCAAGGCTTGAGGTGGGGAAGTTGCTAACTCAATGTATTTCTCTGTATACTCCCTTGCTTTGATACAGGTTGTATGCGTGATGTCCAGCTGAATGGTCAGCCGCTTCTCGTGGAAGGCAAAAGCACAGAGTTTGGCTTAATTCTGAGGCGGCAAGGTGTCACGATGGGATGCCATTCCAGTGCCTGCAGCAGCCAGCCCTGTTACAGCCCTTTCCTTTGTGTAGACCTGTGGAGAAAATATGAGTGCCGGTACATTATGCTTTTGTTTTCATACAGGGGGAGTTGGGAAGCTCTTTCTTTCCACCTTAGTTCAGGCAATTTGCTTCTAACAGTGAAAATTCCTGCTGCTGCTGGCCAGAGAGGGGCATCCCAAGGACAAATCCTTCTCTTCATTCCATCTCCCATCATGGACCACACTTGCCTTTTCCTGCAAGTCTGATATAGAACCTATTTACTCCACCATTTTTTCCATGGTGAGAAGATCACAGGCCAGTGAGGAAGTGAAATTCCCTTTGATAAAAGGTGGATTGCAAAAGCGTTGATCTCTCCTCTGTGTGAAAATACATATATTCTTATATAGCATATATAGTGCATGTATATATATATGTATAAATACATATTGCATATACAATATATATTTACTTATATTTTTTGTAAAGAAGTTAAAATTAATCATACTTTCTATGAAACAATGAGACTTTCAAAATGAGACTGTCACAAAACTCGATTCTAAAATTGGCTGCCCAGGGTCAGAACCAAAGTCTACCAGCTGGTATCCTACACAGTTAGTTCCTTGGAGAAGATCCACTCTTTAAAGAAAATTTTCAAAATTTGTATTAAAATATGGAAATCAAAATATAGGCATTTCTGTTAAAAAAACCAAACATACATATGTGCAGGACTGGGAGAAAGAGCCACTGGAATTCTTTAATTTCAGCCAAAATTTGGCACTTCTGAGGCCTGGTGATTCATTGCTGAAAGAGGCTGTGAGATGGTCTTAAGTGTGCCTTGGGACACTCTTTTCTTTGGTCTACTTGTGAAAGAACAATATGAAGGCTCTTCCATTTATTCACTAGTATTTCTTCTTTGGACTGCAGAAAGCCGGTCTGTGCCCTCACAGTATTCTTCCATGGCCTCTCCAATTACATATCAGAAGAAATCGCTTTCTCTGCAGTCCTAAAAGACAAGATGGGTCATTCTGAGGAGGTCAATGACATCTCTCCCAAAGGTCCAAGTGAACATTATAAAGCTTATACTAAGTGCTTGCTAGCCCTTTTCCCATTCCATTTCTTTCTAGGGGTTTTGAACACATCTGTAGAAAAAGGGTTAGTCTGTTCAGAAGCTGATGGATCCCTTTTTTAAAGAAGGAATGAAGCTCTTCTGCATATCTTCTGGATAGGGAAAGCAGAACATATATTCATGTTTTCATAAGCCTGCTAGCTCACTATGTTAGACTTTACATGTATTTCATACTCTCAGTGTGAATTTGTGGTCTGCTTGAAAAGACTTTAGTTATCAGCTTTAAAGAAATAGTAACAAACTTTGCACAAGACACCACCACCAGGTGCTTTGCTTGCCTAAAAGATATGTTCTGCTTTTGTTGTTCAGGTGTCCAGCTGGGAAAGTAGAAGTGACTGACAACCTTACAGGGCTCAGACACTGTACCTCATCACCTTGTGGACACTGGACCTGTAGGAATGGGGGTACCTGTGTGGCTCAATCCCAAGACAAGACTATCTGCCAGTGCCCTGAAGGTTACAAGGGAAGATGGTGTGAAATCAGCCAGGTGAAGGCTGGAAGACCCGTTGGACTCAGCTCTGGCTCTATTCTGGCAATCAGCATGTGCCTCCTTGTCTTCCTAGGTAGGAACACCAGTCCCTTTTTTCTTTCTTTTTAATCTTGTACCTTGCTCCATTTAATCAAGTCTACTTTACCCTTGGATGTTGTGATCAGTGTTTCACTTTTTCTGGAGATCACGAGTTGGGAGTTCATTTGAGGATGCTAAGGGACAGGCATCAGCACATCGTTACAGTTTAGTTGCTTTGAAGCCAGTTCAAGCAAATTTAGGACTTCTCTCTTTCAGAATCACTTATTTTCAGTTCTTCTTAAGTAAGAGCTTTCCATCTGTGCGTGCAAATCTGTGTGCAGCCACAACCATCTGGAACTCTCACCTGCCCTGAGCCCTTACATTTGTAATAGGTAGGACCTACAGCTAGTACCTGCTGTTCATGTATTAAGAAGGAAGAGATCTTTCTCTAGAAAGTTTATGACCTTGACAGGCAAGCCTCCTTAAAAGTGTGAGGCAAAAAGAGATGTTCGCAGTGTGTCCAGTTTCAGGTGCACTTTGGCTGAAAAGTTAATAACACCATAAAACTGTTTTCCTATTGATAAATTGCATACACGTCTCAGAATAGTAGAGACTCCATGATTATATTACACTTGTAACCTTCATTAAAACAGTGTTTTACTTACTTTGGGTATCTTATTTACTCAGGATTGGTGAAAGGCCAGAGACTGGCCAAAATGCCTTCTATTTAAATGGATTCCTTTAGGTAAGTAAAATACCCTTTTAATGAAGTCTATGATGTAATATACATAGATGATTCTTTACATTCCTGAATATAAGTTGTTTATATATTAACAATTACGCATTTCTTACCTGGGAATTTGATTGTCAAATTAAGAGTTGATTTAATGTCTCAGGAGTCATGTATCTACTTGTTTATCATGCATCATACTTTGTCATAAGTCACATAACAAATATGTGTCTTTATTTCTTCCAGCACTCTTGGTCTCCTACACGGTGTGGAGTCAGTGGGGAAGTTCAGGGTTTCGGAAAGGAGGAATTTACCACATTCCTGAAGAGCGTGAAAGTTGGGAGGATGTTAGAGAAAATGTCTTCAATTACAATGAAGAAGGAGGTGGAGAACGTGACCAGGTATGATGCAACTTCAATCCAGTCTTTGCAAATCTAACCTCTCCTCACCTTCCTTTCCCAGACCTTTTATTTAACTTACTGTCCTTATGCAATTGGCTTTTTTTTAAAAAAAAAAAAACAAAAACCCTGAAGTACTCTTGAGTGGGAGGCTTCTATTTCAACCCATTCTGTACCTTTCGCGATGCTGGTCATCTGTGGCCACCTTTGAGGGGGCTGCTCTGGATACAGCATTCTTGCTTTAGCTGAACACTATCATTACGCAAGGGGATTTGGTATGATCTGAACTAGGTCCTCTCTTTTCTTCAGTTTGTAGAAAACTCACAGAATCCAGTTTGTGTTGCATTGAATTTTAAAACATTTTTTTGGAACCTGTTTCCTTTTTTGTTGTTTCCCTCTGATATTTGCATTCTTTTTTTCCAGAATGCTTATGATATAGCTGAACTGAAGAAACCTCTCCATACCATTCCCCACTCCTCCTTGAGGGCAGCTGCTCCACACTCCAGGACACCCACTGGCCAAAAAAGAGACTCACTCCCAAAACATGCACATCAAAACCAATCAACATCAGCTGTTACCAGCATCCCAGACTTCAAGGAATATGTTTCTCAAATCATCTGGGATGCAGACAATGATCTACAGAGTCTTCCAGCTGACACTATTCATTTTTACTGCTTAGAAGGGCAATGCTCTCTAGCAGGGAGCCTTAGTTCCTTAGACTCCACTAGTGGTGATGAAGATCTAAATTACGATTGCCTCCAAGAATGGGGGTCAAAGTTCGACAAGCTTAAAGAACTCTATAAGGTCTCAAATGAACATTTATAACCAGAGTTAAAGGAACTTGACACATTACCATGACATATGGACACTACTTTTAAAAATGCCCTTTTTTATATATAAGGTACATCAAGTAACTTACTTGATGCAAGTTTTTAGTTACAGTAGTATGATATACTCAGTTTTCCCAGGAGTGATAATCTGAATGGTCTTTTTATATGCACTGCACAGTTATTTAATGGTAGAATTGCAAAGACTTTTAAAGCATGAATTTTCTTGAAAACTTTGGAATGTAGGATTTGCATAGAATAGCATTATAATATCCCTTTTTATCTGTGTAGACCACAGTGACTTACTGGAATTATCCTGGATGCGAGAACTTGAATTATTTTCTCCCTAGTATTAATATGAATCCTATCAGGTGGGTAACAATGGGTATGGCATTTTTTTTTTAATTGCATTCATTTTAGACTGTGAAATAATTATTTAAATGTTAAATATAAAACATTTAAAATTTCTGAGTTTCTTGTCAGCTTTTGTCTTACCCTCCTAAACCATAATCTCCCCTGACATCACACACACCACCTCACTCACTGTTACAGGCTGCCCAACTGTGGGAGACTTTTTCTGCCTGACCATTTTTCTAATAACCCATAAAGAGGGGAAAAGAGTGGAAAGATCCTAGCTGTGAATAGTGCTTTGCTGATGTGACAGTTTTACACTCTTAAAAGCAGTTGTGAGACCTGGGCAAAGTTTCTGTTCAGTAAGCTTTTATTTCCAACTTTGCTTTTCACGTGGAACCCTTCTTCAGAGTCTGCAGCGGGAAAACAGAAGAGCTGATAGCAGGTATGAAGAGAAGCTAAAAAGCCATCCAGGCAAAAGTTGGAACTGAACTCTTTCAATCAGGACAGTCATTGTAAAAATTGGGATCCTCAAAACAGAAATCATGGGAAACCTACCCTGTTCCCCTTTGCCTCCTCCCACTCCCCCCAAAAGGACTGTGGTTTGAGCATGAAAAGGGAGTCAGGATCTTCTGAAATCTAACACTGACTTGAACACTCACCTCTGTGACCATGGGTATATCACCTTGTTCTTTCTCTCCTACCTCTCTGAAACAGGGGCAGCTCCCAATGCATGGGGTAATCTGTGAAGGTTAATAGGTGCTTACAGAGTGCTTGAAAGCTCTGAAGTGCTAAAGGTTTTTTTGTTTTCTACTCAGTGTTTTTTTAATTACCAGTACAACGTGATACTCAATGTTTGTTTTTTATTGAAGTCTTGACACTTCCTTTGATTTATAAACACTGTTTTTAAAATAGATCTTTCATCAGTATTCATCATTTTACTTGCCATAAAAAATGCAAATGTAAATTAGTTTTGTACCAAGAAGGAAGATTTCGATACTATTAGAACAAGTATAATTTAAACTGAAAATTGATTGTACAAAATCACCATGTGAACTGTATAAAACAATCTGTATTAATTTTGTAAAATTATTTATATCAATGGTACTAAAATAGTGATATTTATTAGAGAGATGTGGAGCAAAGAGTTAGGATGAGACACTCCTTCATGCCGAAGTCTTACACAGCTGGGCATTGGTTGTTCTTAAAAAGTAATAAAAAATCAATATTGTAGCTATATTAACACATGGCCACATCTTGCTTAATGTAAATTTTTCCTCCTTTCTAAAGACATATGGTGTGGTAAGAAACTACAAAATCTCTTACATCTGGGGATATTACATATGTTGTTGCTGCAAATGAAAACTGCTGAGCCCCAGAACTCCAGTAAGGCGACTGTTCAAAGTCTTGAACTCTTAGAACATTTTCATGAAGTGCATATACATTTTTATTGCTCTTTATTAAGCAGCCTTTTCTGAACTTGGTATCAAGTAAAGCTTAGCATAATTATTGGTAAAATGTCTCTTCCAAAAGAGAGTAATTTGAACAATGTGCTACAAATAACGCTAACAGACTAACTATGATCTCCCGGAGGATTATTTTGTAATTCATATTCTGAATTGCATCCATTTTACGTATGGATGCATTAAACAGTAACTCAGGAAGTTTGAACCAGTAGATAATTTTTTTTTTCCTCAAATAACTGAAGACACAAAGTAACAAGCACGACAGAAGATAACAAATTGCATTGTAGTCAGGACGTGTAATGGACTTGTGTCTTCATGGAAGATGAGAAAGAGGAAAGTTCTTCTCTCTCCTTGGGTCACTTGTAGCAAAATGCAGAATGTTTATGGCTGGCAGGTCACTGTCTAGCTACATAGTTAGATGGTCTGAGACTAAGAAAGGGCCACACCGGACACTAGTTTGATGCCGTATCCCCAGTCGTGGCTGTTGAGTAGATGAGTCGCAGTCCTGTAGGAAAGGAAAAACCACCTAGTCGCTTACAGCAGTGACTGGGGCAAAAGAATTTGCATTGTGTATCTACATTGAAAACTTGCTGTGCAGCCTTTGTGAGCTCTTTTCTTGGTAAAATATTTGAGAAGTTCAGCCAAATGACTGAAATAGTTAAAAGCTTCTGCTAGTCATCCTGCCTGTCCCCCAGACGTTGACATCCCAGGAGCAGGGATATCTGAAAACCTCGAGAACCAGCTCCTGGCTAGTTGCAGCTCAGAGCGTGGCACAGTCAGACACGGGCTATGTGAACGTGGACATCTGAGTCACCCTGGAGGTAACTGCTTGAAAGGGAGTAGCTGCTTCTGCCACTTGATTTGAATCTGCCCTTCTTCACGGATCGAGGCCTTAATCTCTTTTTCTTTTCCCAAGGCATTAAGGTGTGCATGGGCAGGAGGAGGATGCAGGATTAGGCGTTTTACCCCAGGCTGAGCTGCGGGAGCCTGCTCTGACCACTGGAAGGGCCCGGCTCTGAGCACTCCCTTCTTGCCATCTTCTTTAGGTAACCGCTAGTCACCGCACATCAAAAAATGTATTTACCGTTACTTAATTAAGCAGCAGCAGGGGAAGGGAAGGAGGGAGCGGTAAGGCAAGGGAGGACTTAGGAGCCTGTCGCTGTGAGGGTGGGTCGCAAGAGCCACCTCTTCAGGTGGGGCTGGGCCCCAGGCCTCACGGGGGGTGCCACTGTGGGGACACGGCCACGGTGGACACGCAGATGGAGGGAGGGCTGCGGTGGTGCTGGGGGCGACGAGGGGCGCCAGCGCCACGGTGGAGGTGACGCCAGCTCACGCTCCCACCCATTTCGGAGGGTTCGGCTGTTCTTCCACCAGGTTCCGCGCCAAGCCGCGACCCCCGCGGCAGCTAAAGCGGAGGTCAGCGGGGAGGCGACCGGGCTCAGCCCCGACCGGCCCCGCGTCCCCACAAGCGCCACCTTTCCCGCCCCGCCGTGGTGGGCGGGGCCTCCCCCGCGGCACCGCCCCCGGGCTGCCCTACCGGCTGGGGCTCCACGCGGGGAGGGGGGCGGAGACGCACGTAGCCCCGCCCCCCGCCTGCGCGGCGGGGGGGCGGTGGCTGGCGGCCATCTTGTTGCCGCCGCCGCTTCCTCCGGGGGAGGGCGCGAGTCGCGCGGCTGCCGTCGGGGCAGGCGGCAGCGATGAGCGCGGAAGCGGCGGACCGGGAGGCCGCCACCTCCAGCCGGCCTTGCACGCCGCCGCAGACCTCCTGGTTCGAGTTCCTGCTGGAGGAGGCGCTGCTGGAGCAGCACCTGCAGAAGCCCTCTCCCGGTGCGTGCGCGCGGCGCGGCCCTGCTGGCGGCCACCTCCCCTCGGCCTTGGGCGCGGCCTGGCCTCGCTCCTCAGGGGCCCCGGGGGAGAACCGCTCGCTCGTTTCCCTGCGGGCCCCGTCCCTCGCCGCCGCGGCCTGCAGCGCGGCCGCTGCCTCCGCCTTCCCGGGGCCCGCTGCTGGCGCCGCCGGCCGCGCACCGGCGCCGCCTCCCCCGCTGCCGCCCGCCCTCCTTCGCCTCCCCCTTGCTCCCTCCCTCGCCTCTGGCTTCCCCCCCGGCGCTGCTGACGCGGCGGCCAACGAGCCCCCGCCCGAGGGGTTGCGAGGTGGGAGGGTGGCGGCGCGGGGGGGTCGTCTGCTGGCGCGGGGCTCGTAGGCTGTGGTACCGGCGGCTGCGGGGGGGCGGGCCCAGTGGGCGGGCAGCCGCGGCGGTGCGGCGTTTGTTAACGCGAGCAGGGATGTGTCTTTCCCGTTTCACACGTTAACTTTCCTGTTTAATAGCTTCGCTTCTCCGTCTTTCTCTGTGTGGTAGGCGACTCTTCCTTTCGCCTACGTGAATTTTGCTCGCCGAAATGTTACAAGCTGTTTATTTTTGCAACGTGAAGCGCTGTTCGTAAAAAATCATTACCATTTTCAGCTGTTCTTTTCCCATTAAAGTCTTGCTAGTGCCGGAAACTAGAGTCCTCCTAAAGGTTCAGTGCTGAAATTGCTCTGTCTTCTTAGACCTGGAACGAATAGAAACCTCGTCTGATGCATTACAAGAAAGTGACCATATTTAAAAGTAGATGATCTTTTGACAATCATAAGTGGGAATCATCTTTTTCAATACCCGAATTCTACAAGCAGGTGGAGGAAACGGGAAAATCTGGGACAGTATTGCCTCTACAAAAAGTAAATTTAAGCATAGCCAGGCTATATCTTTGTGCTTAGATCTTACACTGTTGTTTTGCAATTAAAAATATTGATTCATACTACTTTTATGTTTCACAAAGTTCAGTGAGAGTATAATAGTTAAGGTTTGGCTTCAGTTTTTCATAACAGCTCAAAGGTATTGGAGAGACTGTCTTATTGTAAGGGAGAGATTTGGGGGCGCTTTTTTTTTTTTTAAATCAGTCTGAAAGTATCTTCTAAATGTATTCAAGTACCTGCAGTTGCTTCTAAATATATTTTAAAATATAGAGGAGGATTACAACTAGATATGTATTTTTACAATAGCAAACTTGTGATTTCAATAGGCAACATCTTTTTTGTAGATGCAAGCACTGAAACGTAGTTAATAAAAAATAGTGAAAATAAATAAAAGATGAGAGTGTGGTCGAGTAAATTTGAAGGTTAGACAAAGATATGTTAATAGTATGATTTGAGTCAGCATAAGCAAGATAACCTTTGGGATTAGAATCTGCCAGGTGACAGTGTCAGCTGTATAAATGACAAGGAGATAAGATCCCTGTTCATAGCTGCAACATGAAATTAATTTTTGGGCTTACAAAGAATTTGAAGAGTGGCTGTGTTTTTGCAGATCCGCCACCTGTACAGCTGATTGTCCAGTTCCTGGAACAAGCCTCGAAACCATCAGTGAATGAACAGAACCAAGTCCAGCCACCACCTGATAACAAAAGAAACCGCATTTTAAAACTTCTTGCTCTTAAAGTTGCTGCTCATCTGAAGTGGGATTTGGATGTATTAGAGAAAAGGTATAGTCTGTACATCTTCATGCTGAAATTACAAAACTGAAGTGGCTTGAGATCTTTATTTTAACAGAAGGAAATGTGTCTTGCTCCCTTTTGTGACGGAGTCTTCCTTACATTAAGAAGAGTCTTGGGTGTGACAACCAAAATCAAGTTCGATTTCATCTGTGAGTTAGAAAAGGGTTTTGATAAAGGCAACATCTGTGAGCAAATCAATATTGTTCATAATTTAGAGAGGAAGAATAGTGGGTCTTAAACATTAAGATCTGCACATCTAAACTGCATAAAGATGAATTTTAGCTTACGTTTTCTTCAATGGCAAAACTAGCTTAAGTTTCCCCATTCTGACATGCTTGAAGTTGGGAGGTCTTGCTCCAATTTTGTTCATGTAAAGAACTCCATATATCTGCAGACTAGATCACTGAACTGACAGTGGTTGAAATGGACAAACTCCTCCTTTGCACTTTTCCTTTGAATTTTTTTAACTCAAATGATTTCAGCTGCTGAAAGCTGAGGCAGGATTATCGCTTGCCAAAATACCTTTGCAAGATACCGCACAATTGCAAAGAATGAACGGAAACCTTTATTGTGGTTAGTTGTGAAAATACTGTATGGACAAAAGTATCTGGTATCCAATAAGGGTTTTTTTATATATACTTTAGCTTTGAAAGCAGATGTATATGAATGTGTGCAAGAGTGGTTTTGGGTTTTTGGGGTTTTTTTTTATGACTGCTTCTCTTCTTGCAGGAGGAATTTGTACTGACATTTATTCATGGTGTACTTTCTGTTGATTAGTACCTTCTTAAAATGTAGGTATAATCCTGATTCAAAAATCAGCCCTACTGTATGTATGACACTATTGGACTGATTCTGTTTTGATAGGATTGTTTTGTCCATCTGTGGTGGTTTTTCTGAGAACCAATCTGAAGTCATTTCAACTACTAATTTAGCATCTCTATATAGTAGTTAGAGTTCTTGCTCTGTTAGCTCATGCAGCCTAAGATTGTTTTTAATTAAGAAACATGCATTTGGTTTTTAACTGATTATACCAAAAGGTTCAGTCATGGTAGTTAAAAAGGAATAAAATAACAGCTTGAGCCAAGCTTTTTTCTAAAACTTGTGCTGTTTATAAACAGTTGAATGATGTTCTACTCTTGCCAATGAGAACAAGATTCCTGGACCTCGCATAGTAAAAACAGGGCTTGTCAGTTTAAAATGATAGTTTGATAGCAGACCTGGAGTCTGATACAACACAAGACCTAAAAATTGTTAAACAGGAATTCTGGCTTTAGTTGCTAGAAGTGTATTTTCACTGGCTGTTTTCAATGCTGGTTGCAATGAATGCAAATTTTTTCACAAGATGAAAAGTACTCTGGCTGATGACTTCCGATTTCAAGTAATGTCTGAATTAGTAATGGTGTTTCAGTTGTGTTAAATTATACCTCAAAAGCTTGGATTGATGCAGTCCAGCCTGCATGCCTTCTCATTTTATCAAGGAAGGTTCTGTCCCAGCTAATGTATATTTTACATAACACAGCTTACAATGCTCTACAGTGCTTTACTCCAGTTCCTAGTTTTAGCTGCACTGTTTGCTAGTGGATGTTGCAGAAAGGGAGATAAGCCATGATAGCACAGAGAAATGTTCCCTTTACGTGAGTGAAATTCCGTTTGCAGTGGAACTGTCATTGTTTACCTTCTGGAAGTATGATCTGGGACTACTTTGAAAAGAATTTCTTATTAGTTGGGACCTGCTGTTACAGGTGACTGGATTATTCTGGGGATGTGTCTGTGCGGACTAATGCAGTGGTGCATAGTAGTAGTTAGCTGTCAGGGCAACCTTCCACTTGGGCTTAATTTATGCTGCTAATACTGGTAACCGCTTTACATACCTCACCTAGAATGTCATCTGATACAAAGCATTTCATTATGCTAAGTAAACATACTACCCTTACTTCCATGGGATGTTAAGTAGTAATATAGTAGTGAACAGTAGTGTATATTATTTAAACATTCCAGAAGTAGGATTACTATATGAAGTATCTGATTCTCTTGGTTTTTTTAATAGCTTGTCTGTTCCTGTATTGAACATGCTACTGAATGAACTTCTGTGTATCAGCAAAGTTCCCCCAGGAACTAAACATGTGGATGTAGACCTGTCCAGCTTGCCCCCAACCACTGCAATGGCAATACTACTCTACAACAGATGGTAAACTACTTTAAGGCAATAATCTTAAAATCATGATAGAACAAAGCAATGTTTTCTTCTCTATATATACTTGTACATAGAAGGAGAAAAAAATCTCAATAATAATTTTGTGATCTTGAATTTAGGGCTGTGAAGATGATCAGGGGGCTGAGCAGCTCCCCTATGAGGATAGGCTAAGAGAGTTGAGGTTGTTTAGCCTGGAGAAGAGAAGGCTCTGGGGAAACCTTTTAAGTGGCCTTCCAGTACTTAAAGGGGGCCTACAGAAAAGATGGGGAGGGGCTCCTTATTGGGGAGTGTAGTGATAGGATGAGGGGTAACAGTTTTAAACTGAGAGAAGGTAGATTTAGATTAGATATTAGAAAGAAATTCTTTACTGTGAGGGTGGTGAGACACTGGAACAGGTTGCCCAGAGAAGTTGTGGATGTCCTGTCCCTGGAAGTGTTCAAGGCCAGGTTGAATGGGTCTCTGAGCAACTTGGTCTAGTGGAAGGTGTCCCTGCCCATGGCAGAGGGGGTGGAACTAGATGATCTTTAAGGTCCCTTCCAACCCAAACCATTCTATGTTTCTATGATTCTGTGATCTACAGGTAGGTAGGTTATAGGGAGGAGCTGAGTCTGAAAAGCTATTGTACAGCTGGTTTTGTTCCCTAAAAAAATAGTCAAGGGAGTAGTTTGAACTGTTACCTTATAAAGGTAAAAATCTTGCTGTCTTCTAGCTTTTTATGGACATAAGAGCATTTCTTAAATACTAGATGTGCTCTTGAGTAGAGGATATATTCTAATGGTATAATGTATCTGAAATGATAAACTGAATTTTTAAGAGGCGTGTAATCTGCTTCTGAGGCTAATACCATTCTTTGCTTAATTTTCTCCCCTATGTAGGGCCATAAGGACCATCGTTCAAAGTAGTTTTCCTGTAAAGCAAGTGAAACCTGGTCCACCTCAGTTAAATGTGTAAGTTACAGGTGTCATTTGTTTGGGTTTCTTCTGTGTTTTGTAATCAGAAATTTAATTTCTAAGTGGATTAAATCATGTTAATAACATACAATTGCTCAAAGTGGCTAGTTGTAGCATGGAAAACTTGCATTTATTTCAAGTATATTCTTACTTTCCTGTCAGACACGCTTGATACGTATATGTACTTGTCTGTTGTTCCACTTTTTTAATAAGTTATAATATCTGTAAGTTCATAGGGACATGAGAAATCATGGGAGAAAGGGAGACAGCAATTTGCCTAGGCAGAATGCTTAGTCTCTAACTTAGGGTACGTTTCTTGCATCCTGTTTTAACTTAATATGGTTGTTTTATTATAGGAATTTGCTGCATTATGTATGATAACCTGAGAAATAATGAAGTATTTTCATTTGCTTCATTAGGCAATAATTTGTAATTTGAAGTCAATATTCATTTTGCATTCTAGAAGTTGTGTGGCTTTAGTTACAACCTGTTCTTGGAATTGACTTTTATGTTACAAATTTCTCCAATAAGGTTAGAAGTATCTCAGTGGTACTTCTCACATGTTTTATACTCTCGCATTAGGCCATACTTGTTTGAGAGAATCTGTTAAGTATGTTGATTAAAAATACTACTACTATTACTCATTTTACTATAAATCTCATATTGTTCTATATACATATCAGAGTCTGATCCTGAATCAAAAAATTCTGTATGGGGAAACAATTTAAAAATACTTTTAATTTTTACATAAACACATCAACACACTTCTGCCCCTGACACATGCTTGAAAAGATTTAAATAGTGAAGCTTCAAGAGACTTGAGGCTGTGGAAGCTGATTTTGTCATGATAGTTTTGCTAATATTAACAGTCTGATTTTTAAAGATAAAAGCAATGAAAACTTTGTAGCTTCCATTTTATTGAACCGCGTTCTCATCCAAAGCTATATTGTCATTATGTAATTCTGTATTTGAAATGTAGATAGATAAGAACAGTCAGTTCCTGCATAATGATGTTTAAAATGTAATTAAGTAAAACTTACTATGAATGAATTGTTGTGGTCTAGAACATGAAGTAAAATAACATGCAGGTTTGCTTTATAATTGAGATCTTGACCTCTTCTCTCTCTTTTCCAGGATGAACCAGATGCAGCAAGAAAAGGAACTAACTGAAAATATTTTGAAAGTGGTGAGACTTTTTTCCCCTCTTACTTTTGCTTGAATTTACATGTAAATATGAATGGACAGGAAATAAACAATTGCATCACAGTTTTGCTGGATTCAGTACATTTATATTTGCCACTTCTAGTATTTGCTACAGTTCCACTGTGTGCGTTTTAGACAGTGTTGTCTCTGCAGTGCATGTAGTATGGAATTTGCTGTGTGTGATTGAAGTATTGTTTCATCAGCCCTTCCTTGGAGCCATATGAATTGAACAAGCCTCTACAAAGTCAATGTGTGATTAGTAATTAAGACCATACCATGCTCAAGCTGCAAAATCACATGGCAGCAAAATTCAACACTTAAAACGGTTTTTTTTTAGAAGGATTTAGTAGCTGAGTGTTTTCTGTATGTAGCTTTCAACATAATGCTAATTGTGCCTAAAGCGTTTCCCTTTGAGAGAAGAAAGAGGAAGAACGAACCCTCTACTTTCATAAGTAGCCTAGCTCATTTTCCTGCTCTTGTACTACTTGGAATCAGTCAATGATTGGTATTATACATTTTCTACAATTTTTTACTTTTTCATATTTTTTCAAATAGATGAGCATGAGTGATGTTTAACTGTTCTACCGATTCATCAAAATTTTTGAAAAAATCTTGCTGTTCATGTAGAAGCTAGGTTTTTTTTAGCTGTGAAATAAGATCTTAAAATTTACTATCTGACTGTTGCATAACTTAATGCTCCAAAAATGGACAAAAAGGTGTAGGTGAAACAGAAAAATGTTTTGTTTCAATTGTACGTAAGGGTTTGATCCTGTTTCTCTTAGTACCTGAAACTGAAATAGAAGTCAGAAATTTCTTTATTGTACAAGAAATACAGGCGCAGATTCTACATAGCAATAAGACAGGTGTATAAGGACAATTATTTTTACTATTCTTTTACTGTACTGTTACATTTCTAGAGTTAATTTAAACCCACTGCTGAACTCAAAACCGAGATGTTAATTTTTTCAATGCATTTGAACTATTAACAGTTGAAAGAACAGGCTGCTGATTCCATCCTGGTCCTAGAAGGAGCACTTAAATTAAACAAAGATCTTTATGTCCACACTATAAGAACTCTGGATTTATTAGCCATGGAACCTGGTATGGTGAATGGAGAAACAGAGAGTTCCACAGCTGGACTGAAAATCAGTGCAGAGGAGATACAGTGCCAGGTAGCTTACATTCTATATTCAAGCTTTCAATTTATATCTATTTCTTCAGACAAAGTGTGAAGTAATATATTTGAGATCAATTGCAGTATTTTTCTATTAATATTTCCTATGTTCTTTTTTTAATGCAGTGAGATATTGAGTTCATTTTTACATTATTAGAACTTTTTTCAACACTAAATATTGTTGCTTCCCCACAACCCCCCGAGTAAAGCATTATATGGCAAGGACAGCTTATTGCATTGCTCTTAACGATTATGTGGAAATCATTCTGTAATTTTGTAATGCTTATGCAGAATTATTCATACTGAGATCTCAGTTAAAGAGGAAACTGTTGATCTATGTGGGGAAAGGTATGCAGTGTACGTTAGTACATTAGATAAAACTAGGAATAGTTTATAAAGTACATGTAAGGTTTGAGCTGAAATACTTAATCTTGACTTAAAATGTTATATAGATTTCTAAGATAATATGTTTTATATCAATGCTGTTTACAGGTTTGCTATGATTTGGGTGCAATCTATTTTCAACAAGGATCTACAAATCCAGCTGTTCATGAAAATGCTAAAGAAAAGTTTTTCAAAACAAAGGAGTTGATTGCAAAGGTAGTGAGTGTTTTATTAGCATATATGTTCAACTCTTCTAAAAAGACTTGGCTAAATTATTGCTTCCTTCTTTAGCAATTTAATAACTGTTATGGGTACACATGGTTTTTTAAGAAACTTCATGGGATTTTGACAGCAATTTTTCTTTTTTCACATTGTGCCTTGTTTGAAATTTTATTATTCAGCTGCAATATATTGCTGCTTTGTTCTACATTTTGTAATGCATATTCTCTTACACAAATTGTATTGATGCAAGAATAACATCTCTGGTGCTAATATTAACTCGACTGAAGAGTGCATTCCGTGTCTGTTGTGGTATTTTGATTGTGGTGATGTGTTTCTGAGGAAGATAACCATACAGGACTTCCTATTCTTTTCTATCTAATTGGAAATCGGATTGTCTATGTTCTGACCTTCTAAAAAATACAACATTTTAATTTACAGTTAAGGTATGCTTCCTTTTTTATTTTGCTTCATATTTATATTCCCAAAACTGCAAAACTCAGATTTTTATTTAAATAGACAAAACATGGTCTAAGCTGTGAAGAGCACATATATAAGTATGCTTTTAAAAAAAGTGTGTACATGCACATTCTTTTGTTGTTTTGTTGTTACTTGGGGAAATTGTGAGTTTCTGTTTCTGAATTAAGCTTATGTTTCATAATACTTTGGCCACTAAGATTTGATTAACTCTTACTTTTCAGAATGGTTCATCATCACTTCATTTTACCATAGATGAAGAACGGTTAGCTGGGTACTGTCAAGCTTGTGGAGTTCTTACTTCATCTTCTGATGATGCATCTCAACAGGCAACTCCTTATAGTCAAATCCATAGCTGTATGAAATCTGGCAACTATCAGGTAGGGTGCCTAAATAAACCCACATATATTTGAGGGTTGGTTTTTTTATCATTCCATGTGGATGATTCCACCTGAACTGATAGGGATTTTAACAAATTTTAGTGTTCCAGTTAACCATTAACATACAGTTTTAGAACACACGTATGTGGGAATATAACATAATCTGATACATATTAGATTAAAATATCTTGGATTCCATATAATGTAAGTAATTCCTACTAGCTGATGTATGGAATTTTCAGGTAGAATCTAATTCTTTGGGTTTCAGGGAATGTTGCTGCTGAGATGTGCAAGTTTGGGGTTTTTTGATTCTCAGATGAGAGAGAACTTTGTTGTTTAATGAATTGTAGTATTACATATGGGTGCAAGCTGCTTGGTTAGTTTCATCATTTTTACCAGATAGAAAATCACTTTATCTGTGTCTTTTGCATTATCCATTGACTATTCCAACTGTGTTTGTGTTATAGGACTTAGTGAAGATATTCCTTGAAGATAATCTAGCCCTCAGTTTACCTGTTCAGTTCAGGCAATCGGTGCTGAGAGAACTCTTCCAAAAAGCTCAACAAGGGTGAGGCATTAAATAATGATCTGTTCAATGATGATGAAAAGCGATTTTCATGAGTTATGTTTTTCATGGACAGTATACAAAATCTTTTAACAACAAATTACTTGCATCCAAGAAACTTCAGCCTTTATTTCTGTTAGCAATAGTCTGAACTACATCTTCCAACTAAGGAGCTATGTTGTGATGTATCTCACTGTGGCCATGTATGGGAGAAATTTAATGAGTATTAACACTTAATTTTACCACTTTACTGATATTTTTTTTTTTACTTATGTCATAACTGATCATATATATGTGTGTGTATATATATACAAATTTATAACTAAGTCAATGCCTCTTTAGAGGTCTTCTAAAACTTGAAGTCAAAGCTGGTCAGGCTAACCATACAAAGCAGTAATATTGTAGGAGATGTACTTCACTGGGAACACTGGCAGTGTAGTTACCTGTGATTAGAAGCCTTGTGTGCTGCTGAACTAGTCCAGGGCTGAAGGATTAGTATGGTACACTTATAATAAGGAAAAAATTTATAATAAGCAGAGAGAATTAGGCACATTACAAGGGCAGCTTGTGGATGGCTCCCAACTGAGAAATGCTAAGCACGTGGCTGCACCCAAAATTCAACCTTCTGTGGAGCTTAGGCACTTGAATCAGGGCTATATGGAAAACATCTCCATATAATCATGATGATAATTCTTTTCTGAAGGGAAGGTGCCTACAAGTATTTCAGTTGAAGTGAGAGAGGCTCAGTTTTACAAACACGTGTGTGAGGAAAAAGAAGTATCGATGGTGACAGCCTCTTGTGTAAGAGCTTAGTAGTTAACTGAATTCAGCTTTCACTTCAACCAGAGAGGAGTCAAATAAGCATCTCTTAGAAGAGGACCTTAGAGGCTGTAGCCTAGCACTGTCTAGGGGTGTTTTCATTTCTGATATGGCTGATACGGAGCACCTTCAGTGATAAGTACTAACCAGAGAAGAATGGAGGAGCACGACTTTACAATCTAGTCAAGGCACACAGAGAAGGATTAGGAGAAGGAAGCCATAGATTCTGGTTATTTGTTTTGATTTTTGTCCAGTGATTGTGTATTCTGAGATGCATAAATACTCCTGAAGTCTTTTCGGCTGTCAGCCATGCTCAGGGCGTGCTTGCCAAGAAGCAATGCACCTTTGTGTCAGTAGCACTGCTCTAGCTGGAGTTCCAGTGGTGCTCAGATTGAAGTGATAATGAAGTCTGCATGTGAAACAGAGTTGTGGGCAGGGAGGGAATTTTCTTTTAGAGAAAGTGAGGTCCTGGGTAAACTGAAGTAGATCCTGAGTAAAGTTTTTCCAAGTGTGGTCTTGGGCAGAGGTGTGTGCTCCGAACTTGTCTTGGGATCTGTCACCTGGAGCTTTGCTGTGATACCAATTCTGTGTTTGTCAGAGACCTTCTGTGATTTTTGGTTTTGCGTTCATGCAGCAATGATGCTCTGGATGAAGTTTGTTTCAAAGTCTGCGTGTGCAACACAGTCTGTGATGTATTGCAGGGTCAAACCATTGATATTCAGTTTTGTCAACTGTTCCTGAAACCCAGTAAAGAGAAAATAGACTTTCTCCTTGAGGTAAGAAATTACCTGAAATTAGAAGGGGAGATGGTATTTAGTGAGATATCTTCTTCCCCATATAACTGGATTATTATTGCAAGTAATGCTCAGATTTCTGAAGCAGAGAAAAATACTTTGTAAGGTAACTTCTCAAACTTTATTCAACTTCTTCACACTCTGTGATAGTCTTGCATCTATGTTCATAGCTGCATTTCCATCTGTTGGGGAGGAACCAGTGTTGACCTGTTGCTTCAGCTTGGATTTGAAATTGCTGCTATTCCTGACATCATTAAATTATATAGAGATATTGTTGAGTGTTTGTTTTCAAGGAACAAAGAAGCAAATTCTCCAAGATAGAGAGAGGTACTAGAAAAAGTAGTACCTGTTGAAGAGGACTGCTTTCCCTTACCAGCTTTGTTGTAAAAGTTAGCATGTCATGAAATGATCCTGAGTTACTGTATGTGTGAGACCTAAACTGTTACCCTCAGTGAAGCTTTTTAGGAAACTTGTTGCTCAAACTAAACTTAATCCTTTTGTTGCTTTGCTGTTCTCTTCCTATCTTCTTTTCTTGATTTGAGCCTTTTGCTTGTCTCTTCAAGGATCTGGCAAAAATTGACTGACTGTACTTCAGAGCAAGTAAAAGCTGTTCCATCAGCTGCTCATATGAGGACTTAAACATGTTTCTCAAAAAGAAAAATTACTTCTTGCAAGCTGCCAGTTGAATTCAACTATCTAGTTATTTTTCAACTGCTGCTTTTTTTTAAAAAAACAAAACAAACACCTGTTAGTCCTAGTGAATCTTAGGTTTTGTACTTAGAAATGTTGGTTCATTTTTAAACGAATGCAAAAGGGCTTTGTTATGTACTTGATCTTGTGAGGCTGACTGATACTGTGGCACTTGGCATCAGCACACCTAAATATCAGAGGAGTAGGAAAAAGGAATGTGAATTGTGATCTGAAGGAAGATCACAGTTGTCTGAAACAGGCTGTCTTGTGTACAGGTTGAAAGAAACTCTGATTTATCTGTGATGGCTACAGTGTTTATCAGATAACTTTGTTGCCTCCCTTGAGAGAGAGGGTTACTGGCTGATACTCAGAGTCAGAAAACTGGGCAGTAACACTGTCTGTCACTAAATATTTAAAGTGTTCCAAGGCTGCTTAATTATTTTCTGCTTTCTTTCCCAGGTTTGTTCAAGATCAATAAACTTGGAAAATGCTTCTGAAGCACTGAAGAGAAAAATGGCAGCATTTCTCAAGTATGTACCCATATTAAGATAACATGAATTTAGACTTTATAAGCAATGTAATACAGGACAATGGACAATAAATGTTTTGAGAACTTTATAACTGGAAAAATAAGCAGCTTCTTCCTACTCATGTATTAACTTTTTTATTCGCTTAGAAACTTGTGTTTGGGTTTGGAAGATCTTCAGCTTGTCTTCATGATATCATCTCACGAGCTGTTCATAAAACTCCTGAAAGATGATGAACGGAAGCTGCTCATTGATCAAATGCGGAAGAGATCTCCTCGAATCAACCTGTGCACAAAGCCTGTGACTTCTTTTTATGATATCCCAGGTAATTTTCACAGCATTTCCGTTAACTTACATGCAGGCAGTTACCTGTTTCCATGCTTGAGGTTACTATGTGCAGGTCAGGTCTCAGAAAAAGTTTAGAGAGAATGTTTTTACAGGGAATACTTCCCATTTTTAGTTGGTGAATGTCCTACTTGTTCAAGAAAGTGGCTGTTATTTGCTTGTATCTCAAATGAGTATAACAGATATGCTCAAATGAATGTGTCCTAACTGACCAAGTGAAAGAGAGGTGTGGCAGTTGGTTTGAACCAAATCTGGCTGTGGCAGCTGTTCCCAGAAAGAGCACCCTGCCTCTGGACTTATACCAGCACTAATGCTTCTGTGACTGTGTGGTGAGCTGGACCAGGGGTACCATCCGGACAAAGTTTTAAACCTACCAAAGTGAAACACAGACTTTTTTGGCCAGTTCATTTCCCAGATATAGCTGGCTGGCTGTGCAGCTGCACTGGTCAAAGCTAACATAAGAGGTGCCAGATGGTGACTGGAGCTGGAAAGAACTTACCCTTTCAGCTCTAATACAGTCTTGCATTGACTTAAGCCAGTTGTGAAAAATGCATGTTTTCACTAAGGCAGTATTGGAACACCTTTTTTTGTGCAGGTCTTGAACCTATTGCTTTACTGTAGCAAGGGTAAGGGAGTAATCGGAGCTGCTGGTGTGAGAAAAGGAGGCAGTGCAAGCAGTCCTTTAGGTCAGGGGAGCTGGGAAGCTAGTACAAGGTGTTTGTGGAAGGGCACGAAAGGATGTGTGGGACCTATGAAAGCATTGATGTATCTGCTGTTCTTGCTGTGTTATGTTTAAAATGTTATATACTAAAGAAATGTAAGCATCTACATTAAGAAGGAACGTGCTGGAGACCTGATTGCTTTTCTTCTAGCTTCGGCAAGTGTCAATATTGGCCAGCTTGAGCATCAGCTCATATTGTCAGTAGATCCTTGGAGGATTCGCCAGATCTTAATTGAGTTGCATGGTATGACTTCAGAACGCCAATTCTGGACGATTTCAAATAAGGTAATTTATTTCATGTGGTCATGAGAGTGTGTAATTCAAGGACTGGTTAGGTATCATACTGCAGTGAACAGTAAACATTTTGTCATAGACCCTCCATATGATTCCCCCCCCGCATAATGATGGTTTAATAAGGATGACGATACATATCTAAAGTCACATTCTCTGTGAAAAGTACTACAACAAAACGTATAAACTTTGTTTTAAGGAATTACTGGCTGTATCACAAGCTTTCCTTGTGAGAAAACAAATTCCTGTAACTTTTGCTTTCAGTGTTCTGACTAGTTAGCAACATTATTTTAGTTTAAATTCCTGTCGTTAAAAGCTGGGAGCGGGAGACAGGAAAAGTTGTTGTTTTTGGTTTTTTTTAAGTAAAGATTCTCATATTTTTGTGGGGTTTTTTCTCCCAATTATTGCATATTCAGAGTATGAACAAAGTAGAGTAGCTAGCCATTTTTATTGTACTTCTGTGTGAGCAATACATTACTTCTGATTAGATGTAAAAATTAAAGAGTTGGCACTTAGATGTCAGTCACTTTCAATATTTGAGTTTTGTTTATAATGTTTTAAGCAGCAATGTGAATTCTAAAACCTGTTTCTGTGCAAATGTCCTATGTATTTCTCTCCCAGTGGGAAGTACCAAATGTTTACGGCAATGTTATTTTAGGAATCAAAGACAATCTGACTAGGGATTTGGTCTACATCCTTATGGCGAAGGGATTACACTGCTGTGCGATTAAGGTGAGCAACCCATCTGAAGTTACTGGTTAGTTAGTTTGGACAATGGAGTTTTAACACCACTGAAAATATGGAAAGCCTTTTTTGAGAAAAAGAATTGAAAAATTGGGAGGTGAGGGAGATGTAGTAACAAGCTCTGTTATATAATGGTTAAATATTTCTGTCTCTCAAAGTTCCATCAGCAGAGCAGGGATAATGGCTTTCCAGTGAGTTGGGCCTGGAGATAATTTCATTCATATGAAGTTTTGATTATGATGTACTAAATCATGTGGCATCTAAACCCAGCAGTGATTTGACTTACTGATATGAAGTACTGTTCTTTTGACTGTTTTGCATAAGGAATTTATTGGAATGCTGGTTTATTTTCCTTGTAACTGACAATACTGTAGTTTGCTAAACTACAAGGCAAAGCCAAACTGTACCTAATAATGCCAGTAGTTACTTCTGGTATGTTTTTGCTTAAACTTCTTGTTTTGTTTGAAAAATCTGGAACTGTTGGAACTGTTAAGCTTAATAGCAAGTCCAAAGGCCTCAAAAATATAAACAGTAATTGTGAGATGCTTGAGCAATGCTAATGATAATGGATGCTGAGGCTGGTTCAGCCAGTATAGAGCTGAACAGCACTTTAACTCTTAGTCTTTTCCCTTATGAATCCATTAGGAATCATTAATGCATATCCTTTTTTATTGCAGGATTTTGTCCATGCAAAACAGCTTTTTGCTGCTTGCTTGGAGCTGGTGACAGAGTTTTCTCCAAAACTCCGTCAAGTCATGCTGAATGAAATGCTGCTTCTGGACATTTACACTCATGAAGCTGGAGCTGGTGCTTCTGGAGAACGTCCTCCTTCTGATCTTATAAGCAGGGTCCGAGGATATTTGGAAATGAGAGTACCTGGTAAGTACCTTGCTGTCTTTCCTGGGATGCAGTAAAGCACAAAGCTTGAGAGAAAGGTAAAAAAACCCAACTTTGTATTGTAGATATACCATTTAGGTGTATAACTGGAAAAACAATAGTAAAGTTTGACACTGGTTTTAGTGAGACTTTAGAAGTTTGATTAGTTTTAAGAAGCTGAAAATGAGAACAGCAACATCATTATGCCTACATATTGCTAACACTGACAGTTTCTTTTTAGTGCCACTTAAAGGAGTTGAACAGGATAAACATATCTGCGTTTTTACCTGAAAAGTTTTGCTAGTTGTTAAAGGAGTACGCATGGTTTCACACTGAGGGAGTAACATAGTACTGTTGTGGTTAGAGGAAGCTGTTGTTGCTCCTAGTTTTCGGAGGTGAGATCTCTTACAGGGCTAAGCATCGTGTTTTTCTGTGATAGATATGGAACAGAAATGGCTAATTAGAGGGAATGGGTTTTGCTTGTTTTCGTGTTACACTGTGTGTTTTCTCAAAAAAAAAAAAAAAGTAGTTAAGCAAAGAACCCCTTTTCTTCCAGATATTCCTCTTCGACAAGTTATAGCTGAAGAATGTGTTGCCTTCCTGTTAAATTGGTGTGAGAATGAGTATTTGACCATGCAAGTTCCATTACCTCTGGTTCAGACTAATCCTTATGTGAAGGTAATGAGTGCTAAGTCTCAAAGCCTTATCAAGCTGTAATCAACTTTTTCCTGTTGAAGTCTTTTGTACTTTTAAAAGCATGTACCCTTCTGTCTCAAGAGTGTCAAGTTTTGTGGCTGTAATGAATTAAGTCTGGTGTAGAAGGCAGCAGGGCTAAGCAACAAGTGTGTTTGACCATCGACAAAAGACATGGAGGCTGCGTTGCAAGAACAGATGAAACAAACTGCCTCTTAGCCCTTGTTGGCTGCCAACTGAGCTTGGTTCCATAAGCATCAGGCGTGTGTGGTTATGATCCATAAGCTGATTGAAACCCTGTAGCACTTCCATAAAGGACTCTCCTCTCAGCTGGAACTCAGTCTAGATTCATGTAGGAGGTATAAGAATTGTACAGATCTCAGGCTTCATGTTTGGTTGTTTTTCTGTTCCTAAGATACTTGTTTTCCAAATATGCTATAATGGTTCCATTTTTTTAACCCAACACCAGTGTTGAATTTGTGGGGACATTCAAGCACTGCCTTTTTTGAAACTTTGTTTTCAAAATGGTTTTACAGCAATGTTTCTACTTCAAAGTCAGGCAGTAAAGCTGAATGCAGGTCATATTACAGGAGAGATTAATTTTTGGCCTGCTCTGCTTACCTGTGGTATTTCCTAATTTCCATTTTGAGGTTCAGCTTTTTCTGTATAGCAGAGGGTGCCAGTTTCAGTTCAGATTAATTATTATATGAAAGTTAAGGGAGTTCTAGGGTAGCCAGTCTTTGTAAAACTATATTTTATGGGGTTTAGGTTTTATGCAAATATGTTTAAGTAGAGTGTAAAGCTTGTTTTCTGGAGCCTGTAGTAAGCAAATATGCTCTAAGGAAACTAAGTGAAAAATCCTCTGTTTAATTCCTGTCTTCCAGGTTCCTCATCAGTGTCCTCTGCTGCAAAGTTTAGTCACATTGCTTTGTAGTCTGTAATTTAAAATCACTTGCGTAGCTGTTTTAAATGCCAATAATTCCTTTGCTGTAGTCAATATTCAGAGAAGCTGTAGTTACTGTGGTTTTTTTCTCTTGTATTACATAGCTGGGACAGTTGCTGGCTGCTACATGCAAAGAACTTCCAGGTCCCAAAGAAAGTAGACGGACAGCTAAAGACCTTTGGGAAGTAGTTGTACAAATCTGCAGTGTGTCCAACCAGCACAAACGGGGGAATGATGGCAGAGTGAGTTTGATAAAACACAGGGAGTCTACACTGGGCATTATGTACAGGTGTGTTTTCTGAAATTATTTTTAAGGACTGTTTGAATTGTATATTTGACCCCATGTTCCATTCAGAAATTGTCTGGATTCCACTATCAGAGTGGTGGCAGCAGCTAAAGATCTCCGAGTGAACAATCTGCCCACTGGTGGTGTTGGATATTAGTGGTAATGTGTTGACTTTTTCCTTTTCAGAGAAAAGGAGTGTGTGGGATTCAGGTCAACACACAGACACCAAAGCATGTATGCATGTGCTCCCATTATAATCAGTGTAGATCTTCCAGTAAAGTCTCAACGACATCTAGAGGGTAGTTGAGCTGACCAACTGGAGGTGTCTGCTTTACATCAAATAGAATTGCTCTGCAGAATCCATTGACTGTATTGGTTAACTACTTTTATAACTATTAAACACCTCGCAGCATAGGTTTCTATACTTAGCTTTAGGTTTCTGAATCTAAAGCTAAATGTTACTCAATCTTGAAATTAAATTCTAGTTCAGCTGAGATCCTGGGAAGAGGGAAAGGAAGAAAATATTCTTGACTGGAGTAATTTCACTGTCAGTTACCTAACCTCTGCCAGCCTTGGCCTTAACTGACTGACTGACTGATTCAGGATAATTTGTCCACTCAGTAAGTGTTTTCAGCCTGTTCTTAAGTCCAAGCCTGATTATAAGTTGCCTATTACAGTAAATTCTGGAATGTATGATTACATTGAACAGCTTTCCATGTTAAAAACTTGGAAAAGGTGTCCCTGTCAAACTAGTGACTGTTTCTTTGCTTTCCTTGACCTAATCAGGTTAATGTGTGCCCAAAGGCCAGCTGCTTTTGCTGATGCTGCTGTGGGATGGGTGTAGGGAGGGTATGTGCTTGCTGTAGGTTTCAGTTGTATACTCTGGCAAGGAAAAGGAAGCAGTACAGGTGTACTCTAGGATACTGAACATTTTCTGACCCCTCTGATTCAAATAGTAAAGGGCAGTGACCCTGTTGTTATGGAAAAGCAACAGTGAAACCTTTTCCAAACAGGCTGTGCTTGTCTGGATTGTTTTATGGTGACAATTTCTGATATGGCGTGACAAAGAAATCAATGTACGTTATAAATGATCGCTGTGTACCCTCTTCTGTAAGCCTGTAGGTCATTGTTGCAATCCTAGCTTGGAGAATCACAGTACAGTTCAATTGCTTTCCCTTTTAGAGTCAATGGTTGACTTACTATAAAGTGATTTTCATGCCTTTTATAACTTGATGGAATAACAGATACCTCATTTAACCTGTTCTAAATGCAGAAGTAAAACTTGCTAGTGACTGTATTAAAAGTGAATGACCTGCTTGAGCATTTTCACTTACCTGCATTTCACCCTGCATTTGTAAACTGAAAGGTGAAGGCGTATTTTGGCATGTGAAGAATTTGCTTTGCTGGCTCTTGTTTCCAGTGTATTAAGTTTGCATATATTCTCTGTTGTGGATGATTACTTACATGGGTATTTGTGTTCCTAATTTAGAAGTGAATTGCTGTCCTTCATCAAAAAGCTTCGGGTAAGTTGAGAATGTATTTTCAACCAGAACTTCCTTTTGATACAATATTTTTCTGGACTCTTCCTGTTAAATTCCAGGAAATCTGACAGCTATATAGGTGTTTTGTATGGCTGAAAAACTTCTGAATTTGCTATACCTGCCATACAGCAGTGTGGAATAACTTGCGAAAAAAAAATCCTGAATTCTGACAGTGGAGATCTGTTAACCTTAGGAGTATATTTTATTGCAGCTGTCATGAAGCAAAGCATTCCTTTTGGAGGGAGAAGGAAGCTGCTACTTGCATCATAACTAAGCAGCAGAAGAGGAAGGGAAATTGTTTATAGCTTGTGGGTTTGTAAATGCATAGAAAGTTGTGGTATACCTACCTTAAGTTTGTTAGGCAGTAGCCACAGAAACAATGTAAAGATGTGTAAAACCTAAGTGAAGTCTATATCCAAGGAGTTATTCAGGAAAATCTGAAGTAATTAAAGACTTTCTACAGAAATTTTCTCACAGTATCCTTGTGTTGCAGGATTCTTGACAAAATATTGCCCTGTTTCAATGGGAAATTATAATGAAGTCAGAACTTCCTACATAGCTTTAAATCTTAGGGAAGAAAGTGGAGTTTTGTTAGTTCATGGGAGTACTATCTTTTTTTCCTTACAGGAACCATTGGTTTTAACCACAATACTGTCCTTGTTTGTCAAGCTTCATAATGTTCGGGTTAGTATATATATCATAAACTTCTTACTTGGTTTTCTTGAAATGTTTCTCTTTGTAATTTCTCCTACCATCTTTCTTCTCTTAGGAAGATATTGTGAATGATATTGCAGCAGAGCACATTTCCATCTGGCCCTCATCCATCCCCAAGTAAGATGATAAATAAAAATCCAATTCTCAAAATATGCATTTACATAATTGGTTAGGTTCCAGTTACTGTGTATTAGTTATTGTGTGTTAGTGTGATTTTTGCCATGTAAGGGCATCACTGACCCCCATTCTGTTTGTGGGCAGATAGGTCTGATTGCACGGAGGTTTTTGCTCCTAATTTGATGCTCCTGCTGGAGATGCGGGTACAAGAAACTGAAGGATTTTTTAGCTGTGTGCTTTACTGAACTGTATAATACTTTAATATGAAATAACTAATATTTTTTGAGGTATGTTTGAATAATTACCAAAATACTAAGTGGTATGGGATATGTATTGATTTGTTCTGGCTGGATTGAACTGTATTTTTCCAATGAAGTTCAGAGGCTCTGTGGGGCTAGAACCTCACTGTTTCAGATTTCGTGTATGCATCGGGAGAGATGACTCTTGTGAGAGAGAGAGAGAGTGTAATGCTTAGTGTGATTAATCTGTCTTTAATTGGTCTGATTGAATAGTCTCATTGTTACTGATGTAGACTTCAGTGTATAAGGTCAAGCAGAAGAAAGTTGTTTTCCATGTTACCAGAATTCAGCAGTAGGGTGAGAAAAAACCATGGTTTTAAAATGGAGTTTCCACATGGACTTTGGGAAAGGTTGCCTAAGCAATGTGCCAAACCATTCCAAGCCTTCCTTTCCAGGCTAGTTCTGCAAGTTTCCAGAGATTACTGTCTGTGGCCATTCATGCAGGTGCTGTGATAAATTTGTAGTGGTTTCAGGTGTTCTTTTCAAGCTTCTTGAAACTGGGAACATATACTCTTGCATAGAACCCTTTTATGGTATCAGCCACCGATAAAGTTCTGACTTTTTGTCCAAGTCTGTGAAGGGTGTATTTGTTCTGTCATGTGTACTGTATTGGAACAATTCAACAGTAGTTTTAGTCCACACTAAATCTTCTCTGGAGTTATTTTTTGCTTGACACTTAATGCAAGGTGGTTTGGACTTAAACTAGATCGGAAGTCAGATTAGTGCTTAAAAACCCAAAACAATAATTTAGGAATTATTTTTCTTCCTTTTTTTTTTTTTTCTTTCTCTAGTCTTCAATCAGTGGACTTTGAAGCTGTGGCTGTTACAGTAAAAGAGCTTGTCAGCTATGCATTGACTATCAACGCAAACAACCACTTCTGGTTAATTATTCAGGCAGATATTTATTTTGGTAAGTGAAACCAATGTCTATTTTTAGCATGTGTGTAAGGGTACCTTGCTTCTCTGAGATTTGCTTGACATAACCCTCCTTGGATTTCCTCTTATGAAAAGAAGCTTAAGTGATATATGAGTTTAAAATCTTCAGATGCAGTAAGGTCGGTGAAGTTGTCTGGGACGTTGTCTAGTCCCACAGAGAGACTGAGCTTTCGATGGGTCATGCGGACTTGCTTTTAGGGTAAGGGAAACTTTACTGTAAGAGTCACGAGTCATTGTTAACTTTACTTTTTTAGTGCAGTTGGTCCTTGAGTGGTATAATTACTCAAATCCCTAACATTGGAGTCTTTTATTAAGTGAATGGAAAGTTGTGTGAATAGTGCTTGGTTTTAAATGTGGAGATCAGCTTCACTGGAGCAGAAGATGAGCAGAATGGAGAGGATCTGTGTTATATAGGGAAATATCTAGGATTTGTAAATGAGGAAACCTGAACTCCTGATCTGGTATTGGTTGTGATAGGAAGCTCTTCCTTGTCATTCTGTCCTCACCTGCTACTTCCCAAGTACTTATCCTTGCTCCTCAGCTGGGAGCAGCCAGTAGAGTTGGGACGTGAAGAGTTTCAGATCCTGGGCACCACAATATGCACCCAGACTGTACCAGGGCAGCAGTTGCCTGGGGAAATCTTGCCCAGTCTATATGATACTATGCTTTGTTAAATTATTCCACAATTCAGAGTCAGTTCCTGCAGCTTGCTTTCTAAGTGTGAGTAAAGAGAGTGCAAAGAGGTAGGTGCTGAAGAGTAAACTTTCAGAAAATAGCCGGACAAGTACAGTACTATCTGTTGTATGTGCTGGAGAAGGACATTGTCATAGCCTTCCTCGAAGGTAGTTGGGCATTTCTTCCACTTAAATTATCTGTTGAGACGACTCTAGTGAAATTTAGCATTTAAGCCAGATGGTTCTTTTCTAGCGATAAAACAGGGTATGTGCTGTGCCTCTGCCATCTACTTGCTGGTGCTTTGGGCTATTGCAGGAGGCAAGGTGCATGTTTACAAATCTCTGGTTTTTGGCTGAAAGGATGTCTGTGGTGTGCAGTAAGATGTAGTGCAGAAATCCAAGCCTGCTGCTTCCAAAGGAGACAAATTTGTCTAGCAGATGCTTTACAACCCTTGGGGTGAGGGGAGGGATCTTAATCCGGTGTTTAGTGCTGTCACCTTTATATATGGGAGAGTGACTCAGGGTTATAAGCTGGCAGTATTCACTGCTCATACAAAGCGGAGCAGCATCCCAGAAGGAGGAAGTTTATGTAGGGAGCCTCAGAAGCTGGCATCTGAAAGGGCAATGGTTGGAGCACTCCTGGCATGTGTCAGGTCTGTATTTCGGAAGCCACGTGGACAAGCAGACTGCCCTTGCTACAGAGCCCCTGAAGGCTGTCTTCATGTCCGTTCAGTAAGAACTTACTGGAAGTAAAACTAGTGCTGAACCATGAGATGTGTGGTGGCATCAGCTGGCCCTCTAACTCACACCAACTAAACTCCTTCGCTACCACGCACTGTGCTAAGTTCAGTGAAGGCAAACTTCTTTTCCACTCTAAGGTTGATGGGTTTAAGATCAAATACTTGAAAAGTAAAAAGTAATTCTCAAAAGGTAGAACTTTGCCTGTGTTGCTAGTTTTCCTGATTGTGTAGTTTTCTATCACTGTTTTACCACCTCCTGCGTGTCTGTGCTTTTTAAACAATGATATGCAAGTCACTTTCCCAGTAGAATTCAGCTATGAGATATGTGTATCTGCATAATTCTATAAACACTTGATCTGTGTCTTAGAAATAACTCCTGTGTTTACTTTTAAGAAGTTATTTTGCTTTTTTTTTCCCACTGCAGCAACAAATCAGTATTCAGCAGCCCTTCACTACTACCTACAGGCAGGAGCTGTATGCTCAGACTTCTTTAATAAGATGGTACCACCAGATGTGTACACAGACCAGGTGAGTTAAAATGGGATTTAGATGTACAAAAATATCTTTGGATTCAGTCAGCATCCTAATTCTATGTAGAGACAAAACTGCTCAAGATGCACGCATTCCTGTAGCCTGTAAGACTTTATATCTTGATGCATTTTAGGGATATGAATCCTCATAGGTCTGGTTTTCTTTGCTTGTTGCTTGAAGGCCATAGAAAATCTGAAGCTTCTCCTTTGGTGAAGCACAGAAGGCTTTTCTGCTAGTTCATAGAGACTGAACGTGCAGAGCTAGCCACTGGGAAAGCACTGGTATTGGACTCCAGTGCAGTAGTGAGCAAATGAAAAAGCCAAGAGTGCACACATCACTGTGTGGTGTGGCGAGGCGATCCCCCAGCTCATTGTCCCTGCAGGGCTGCACCGTGTTGTGCCGGGTGGGCAGACCAGCTGCACTCGCTCTGCCTCGCCAGCTGTGCTGGAGCACCAACCTGAGCTCCCAGCCAGTGGAAACGTCCGGCTCCTGCTGCGCTTCTGGTGCTGGTGTTGCTCAGGTGGAGCCTGCTTGCTTCCACCCATGGTGCAGAGGAACATAAATGTGTTGTCTGAGCACTTCTGAAATATTGTCTGCTCTAGCTAACACAGATGAGGGATAGGAGTATGGATTGCCTTAGCAGTGATATCCAGACAACACTGGCTCCTTTTCACGCACACACACTAGTGTTTTTTTCCAGACTCTGACAGTGAGGAGAGCTGCATCCCAGCACTGTGCAAGGTTGCCTAGAGATGGGTGGGACTGTAACTTACCATTGTCAGAGCGTGCTGGAGGTGTGGCACTACACAGCATGTACTTGTGTACTTTGCAAGTTGGTGTAACAAGTAAGTGGCTTGTCACTTGCAAGTGGGCCATGAGTGAGAACCCCTTAACTGTGTGTGTTGGGAGGAATCTTCAGTCCCAGCCACAGCGTGTTCCAGTGACATCTTGCAGTCACTTTAACCTTTATCCAGGCATTTGTCTTGTTCATTGGGAAACCATTGTGTTACTTGTAGGCTGTGTTTCAGTAGGCAATAGGAAGGGAAGGAGGTTATTTACGTACCCTGCCTGATTGCTGCTCCTTTTGGGTTCATATGACAAGTGAGACCTTCGGACGCTGTCTGGGATCCTGAACGTTGACAGCCGAGTCGAAGCTGTGCCTAATGCTGGGCTACAGTGGTGCAGGAGCGCTGGCTGGGACCACTGTGCTGTCACACAGCAGCACTGCTGCTCACCAGCACGTGCTCACCTGGGTGCGAGAGCTTTTGTCTGGGAACCCGCTTGCTCTTCTGGTCCCACCTAAGTCAGGCCTTTTCTGTGGGCAGCAGGTGATGAAGGTGAAGCTTTTTAACAGACCACAGCCTGGTGCTATTAGCAGAAACATGGCGCTCTGTTCTGTAGCATGCATCATACCCTTGTGAAGTCTCTGAAGTAATGAAAGCTCAGTTGATGAGCTAAAATCCAGGAATTGTTGGGGGGTTAGAAGAATGTAGATAGCTACTTAGCTGGTTCCTTGTATTTAAAAAAAAAAAAAATTGCTGTTTGTGTTCCAATACTAGCATTTCAAAACTTGTGGTTTTTTTTTTTAACCATTCTGTAGGTGATAAAAAGAATGATCAAGTGTTGCTCTTTGCTCAACTGTCACACCCAGGTAAGAGGTGAAACATCATTGCATTAAGTAAAACATTAGTTTATAAATATTTTGATGTTACAGGAGGGGGGGAGCTTTCTAAAAAGTAAAACTGAATCTAACTTTCCTTGTAAATGCAATCTGCAGTAGATTTTGTTGTTACCGTTGCTTCTAGGACACTAAAAGGACTGAAATTAATGAGTAAACAAACACATACTTGGAAATGTTGTAAAAAGTAGTAATAGTCTGGAGTTCCCAACACCTTGTTCTTCATGATAACCGCATGTGGCCATTGTTGTTCAGTGAGCTTGTTCATTCTCCAAGAAGTAACAAGGCTTATATTAGACTCTGATTTAAGAGCTGTTAAATGCATTTAGAAACCTGGAAGCTGGATTAGTCCCTTCAGATTTGAGTAAAAACCCTTTTCTTCCTTTCAGCTACTACTGCTGTTGATATTTCAGAATGAGTTGTGTATGCTCTCGAAGTTTGGGTGCTCAGAACTTGCTTGCTATGGAAACAAGCACTTGATTAGGCCTAGAAATGGGGTGGGATTACTGAGGTGTTCTGTGGAAGATCTGTTTGTGGGGAATTAAGGCTGTCAGAATCACCTGTGAGTCTTTCCTTACAGGTAGCTATTTTATGCCAGTTCCTCAGAGAAGTAGACTATAAAACTGCATTCAAGGCACTGCAGGAACAAAACAGGTGCATGTTACAACAAAAAGTTCATAAATACACGTATGCAATATGTGAATGTGTTAGATAACCCAATCTGTATTCTCTCTCAGTCATGATGCTATGGATTCTTACTACGAATACATCTGGGATGTCACCATCTTGGAGTATTTGACATGTATCCTTTCACTAGAATACCACTACTGAAAGCTCATACTGGGTGTTTGTGGCTGGAAAAAGTCTGTTTCCTACCCAGGTGTCTTTTCTTGACTTGCCCTCAGATCTCCACCACAAAAGAGGCGAGACAGACAAGCGGCAGATAGCAGTAAGTTAACACAGTAGTGGGATTTCCTCAGTGTGTCTTTCCCCCCCAAAACCATCATTGAAAAGAAGTGCCACTTCCAGTTTTAATTTTGTTGTGTAACTCTTAATAGTCTGGATGGTGATGTGAGGTGGTTGTTGGTTTGGAGTGGGGTGGCATAGTGTGTTACAGAAATAAATCACCCATTGAAGTAGTGCTGAAAACGCCTTGTAATGAAACAGCTTTACTGTGATGTCTCCTCTCTTGTTTCAAGATAAAAGCCATTGGCCAGACAGAGCTGAATGCCAGTAATCCTGAGGAGGTCCTACAGCTTGCTGCACAGAGAAGAAAAAAGAAGTTTCTTCAAGCAATGGCAAAACTGTACTTCTAAGCTAATACTGGAAGACTATTATAAAATGTGTGGAAGTGAAAAAAATCTTTCAAGACTTTATTTTTTTAAATTCATTTAAATTTTTATACAACATTTACAGTCTAGTATCTTTCTTTTTAGAAATAGATGAAATCTTATAATAAACCCCTTATTTTTACAAACTGTACAGAAGGCTGGAAGCAACTTCAGCTAGTTCCACAATGGCTTGTTTGAAGACATGAATTCAAGTTTGCTAAGAAAGCAACTCTGAGTTTAATGTGGAAGTGGGTGGCAGTTGATGCTCTGGTGCAGCTTCGTGGACTGCTTGGTGTCACATAAAACTTGTCCCTGGGTGTGGGGTGCAGGTAGGAGCATCTTGAAAGAGGGAGGATGACTGATGCCCATCTTTCCCAGTACTGTCCCTTCATCACAGAAGTGATTCAGAGGTAGTGAATATTCCAAGGAGAATGCAGTAGTTAATGCTGTTTATAAACACTGATAAAATACAGCTCCATGGTTAGTTTAAAAACACTGTTCCTACAATGTGAGTGGTTGTAGAATACCAGGGGCTCACTTTTTTTCCATACCCTCTCCAGTTTTTTTGTTTGTTCTTGTTGAAAGTTAGTGGCTGGGTCCTACAAAATAGAACTCCTTCCTTCTGGGACTGTACTTCCTCCAGTTATAGTTTACTTCAGCAGTGAGTCCTTTGCTTGTACTCTTACCTGAGGTCAGTGATACACTAGAACTGAAGTCCATGGCAGCCCTGAAAGGGCCACCTTAAATTCATCAGCCTCCTGTGGAGCTAGAATTTGATACAGGGCTGGCAACACTGTACTGCAAGGGCAGAGTGGTTTCAGAAAAGTAAACTGCTTACCCGCTGACCTAATACTGCACCTGAGCTCATGGCTGACAGGCATTAAGCTCTGACCTTACTAAGAAAAGAAAAAAAAAGAAGTCAAGAGGTAATATGTACAAGCTGTCATTAAGCTCTGCTGTATTGGCTAGCCCAAGTTAAAGCAAGTTTGATATGTAAGTTGAGTGGACAAACTTGCCACTCAGCCATTTTTAAAAAGTTCTTGAAATTCATAAGTTAGGAATGGTCAGAGTTGAATTAAGTTCTGTTTGAGAATAGACCAGAGTAGTCCAGGCTCCTGTGAAAGCATGGAGGGATGCTTGGTCTAACTTTATCAAGTCTGTAGGCAGAGACCGGTCTCAATTGCCAGCTGCTGCTCTGTTGGCTGCATCTTTTTACTGCCCAAGTCTTGAACAGCAGTGAAGAGCATGAGTCACCTTTAGTGTGGTCTTGTTCTGAAGCACCATGTCCTGTTTCTGAAACTGTTCGTGGTGGTTGTTGTTCCTATTTCATTTCTTCTCTGTACTTTTGGGAGGGGTTATTATGCCTCCTGTTGACACAGGTGATAACTGACCTGGGACAGTAGATGCTACTCCACTATTAACTTCTTCCTGTGCATTGGGGGAAGAAGACAACAGTTAGAACTTGTCACAGGTATTACCTTTTTGTTTCACTAGCACACAGCAGCACTTCCTCACACTGCTAGTGCAATTCAAGTACTCCAGCTTTAAGGCAGTAAATGAAAAACCACAGTGAGAGTACACAACAAAGTAAATATTATCATCTTTTAAACACTTCACCAGTACTTCTAATCCAAGTCTTTGCTTATGGCCTGTGTTATGGTAAAACATGTTTAGTTTATAGCATCATCAACCAGGAGCCAGAAACAAAGTGTTAGGCACTACTGAACACACTGGTTGAGGTGAGCCAGGCCAGGTGTGAGCACAAAGGTGTTTGGCCACTCTTCGCTGCCTCAGGAGAAGGGGTGTGTAATGCACTCCAAACTGCAAGCCCACAAACCACCTACCAGCATGTCCAAATAATTTGTGTGTGTTTGGATATTATGCCGATCTTCTGCTGCAACCTTCTTAAAGTTCTTCAGCTTCACAGGGACTTTTTTTGCCACGCTCACAAAGGGAACCATCCATTCTACACACTCTGAAATGCTGTCCCAATCTAAGCCTAGAGGGTAGAATGCAGTAATATATTTAAAAACAACAATAGATAATACTGCAGATAAAAATTCAGAAACATCCTCCCAGAAACTCCCAGCATTTCCTTGTGCTTGTTACTTAAAAGCATTGTGGCTGAGGAGGGCAAGCACAGGCCTCCTGAGCAAAGCAACTCTGTGGCCACGAGGGTTCCTGTTGCTTACCAGGGGATGCTGAAGTGACTTCAGCTTGAACACAAAATTTTGGGTCAGACTGTAAAAACATACACTATTGTCACAGTCCCTTATGGTATCTCAGGCAACACACAAGGGCTAAGCTCAGTTAAGTGATTTCCCCCCCCCGCAGCTTGTAAGGGACAGGCCGGTAGGAATTAGCACCAAGGTTAACAGAATGCTGCTGACAGACAAGGATGACTACTTGATAACTACATTTTAGGAAAAAAAGTAGCCAAATAATGTATAGCTAATGATCCCCAAAACAAAAGGAAGTCACAGAGCAGTATTAGCCCCAAAGCAAGAAGGATAAATCTGCTTCATTTCCTTAGCAGAGTCTATGCTTCTGAAAGCGTTTCCTTCTTTTTGGAGTCTTTGTAACATCTGAGATAGTGGTAGGAAGGAAGTGAAATTAGGGGGTAAAAAAACCCAACCAACCAACCAAAGAAAAAAAAACCCCATGGAACAGAACAATTAGTGTCCATGTAGCTTTTGCTCTTCAGCAGCCTGGTAAACCAATATAGTCTTAGCGGCTTCAGGCACGTAACAAATTCCAGAATTCCCTGCCTAACAAGACAGAGCTTCACAAAGGCTTCTTACCTGAAGCTTTCTTAACTACTTCAATTGAGGTATAGTGGCAGAGCGCTGCAGCAGCTAGTGTTCTATACTGGAAGTCCAAAGAATTCACATCCAGAATACAGAGGTCTAAGAGCTAAGGAAACAATAAAGAGTGGAGGAAATAAGTGTTACAAATTTTAACAAGACGATACTTTAGTATAATATAATCCTGTCTCAGAAACTGCTATGCATACAGCAGTCCTACAGTCTATGCTCTATAACATGGCTGAGCTTTTTAGCATCAATTGTATTCATCTAATTTATTTTTGGCACCAATTGCAGTTAAAGTGAGTCTCACAGCCTTATGATGCAAACCAGTTTGCACTTTTACCAGTAACATGCAATACGCTGCACAGATTTAAGTACACCTTTAAACTTAGCAGAGCTCCAGGAAGGTATTTTCTTAAATTAAAATATTACCTAGCAACGCAGTGACTTAGACCAGTCTGTCCTTCAGTAAGCCTCTCTGAGGCTGGACACAACTCATGCCTATAAAAATTGAACCACAGCAGTTTCAAAATAGTCAAAAGACTCCTCGGGCTGCCTTCTAGGCAATAACACAGAAACACTGTTACAGACAATACAGGTAAAAACAGTTAACCGTCCATAGCATCTTAAGGTATTCACCCTCAGAGCTGTTGCTGCTGTTTAGAGAACGCTGTAGTTCATAGCAATTAAAAAAAACAAGATGGATTTTTATTTTTCCAGTGTACAGAAAAGTCTTAAAATTTACGTGAGAGCAGGGAGACAAGAAACACGTGGGTGCTTGTCCTCAAAACTGAGTGTGAAGTTCTCTGGCAGAGTCAAACTTGCACATTCCTTAAAGTAACACATTAGGTGAAACAAGGAAAAGCATTCCCTTAATGGCTTTTGCAGTGTAATGCTCAGTTGTGCTTGTAATCACTCCAGAAAGAATTTTCCAATACAGTTTACTACTTACCTGTGCTATCTGAATGAATTTTTCCTGAGAATACTGAGGTAGCAGCACTTTCGGAACATCCTTCAGAGCATCCACTTGGAGATAGAGGTTCAGCCAAGAGACGATTGTCACCGGACAGAGTTCCCATTTTAAAGCCTGCAAATATTAAACAAACCGCTAAGCACCTTAAACCATGCAAGGATAGTTTTGTGCTCCAATCTCTTTTCCCATACTTCCCCTTCTGAATTTGCTAAGCTTATCGCACAGATCCTCAAAAGACACTAAAGATTATGTACAATTTCAAGTACAAATATTCATTTTAGATTGCATTCTCGCCACTTTTTGAACAAGCTGGTTTACAATCAGCACAACTGTATCCCTATACGGGATATAGGGATATATCCCTACCTATACCAGTGCAGTTGGATCTTATTTATCTTCCCCATTCAGAAGCTGGGAAATTAGAGCATTTCCCCAAGCCTTCAGGCTAGCTGCTTGAACCTGCAGCTTATATCTATTAAGGAAGAATAAACATATAAGGAGTTCTGTGATGGTAAAGGTGGATCCTTTCCAACATGAGGAGCATTGAGTAGTGTCAGGTCTTTGCCTGGATCTCCTAGAGGCCCCTGTTCCTGGACAGCAAAGGACGCTGGCAAGTGCAGCACATGACAGCGACAACCTTCTAGTCTGCCCCGTGGCTGGCTGTGCCTGTTTTAAGAGCCTCTACTTTCATACAAGTGTGAGAAACCCATCCTTTTCTAACAGACAGAGATTCACCCCAACCAGGGGCTTTAGAGGTCCACTGCATGTACAATGAAGGTTTCATTGTTTTGCAGAAATGGGGACATACTAAACATGTTGCTTTTCTAAGCAAATAAGTGACATTAAAATACAAGGCTCGGCTGGATGGTCTTTCAATCAGCACTTACAAACACAGCAAAGTTATTACCTTTAACATAATAAGTTCCATTCTTACAATATCATCTTCACTGCAAGCACCATCAGTGACGTAAGCAAATTCCTGTATTTTAGGAGCGTAGATTTCCTTTAAAGGGGGGGGGGGGGAGGAAAGTGAAGATTAGAGTGCCTTTTAATTCTAAGGAAGCTTGAGAAGATACTGGCAAATACTTTTCAGTCCATATTGAAATATTAACATTTCTTATGCTCAAACAGTTTTTCTTGTTATACGAAGCGACTTGAAACTTACAGGATGGAGGAGGTACTAAAAACAAGTAGGTTACATGTTATCTGTTGTAAAACACAATAGTTATTGCAACTCTTTTACCTTTGGGGAAATAAACGCTGACCAAACAATCGGAACACCCTTTCATTTATACCACTTTCTACTCAGCCATTCCATTTGATGTAAAAATATACACCATCCTAATTCTCGTACAGCACACTGCTGCGTTAGAAATGGCTTGCTGATACAGGATACGTGTAATGTCAGTGCTGATGTAGGCTCATAGATTAAAAAAAAAAAAAAAACTAGAAAAAGATGAGAAAATCCCACAGCCACCGTAGCTGACAAAATCCATGGTGCAGAGATGGTTAACGAAGAAATTTGCCAACCCAATCATGCCAGTTGGGGCCACATATAGCTAGTTGTTAGTAAAAGAGAACTTGCCAGCAGAACTGCTTCTCTACCAGCTGGCTTCACCGCCTGATGCCCCATGCACTTCCTTAGGAGAGACAACTGCTTGTAGTGTACTGCCTTGGCTTCAGGAACAACAGCTAGATCAGGGGTTTCCAAGTATATAAACTTAATAACCCAAATCTTCCTCTCAGCCTAGCCTACCGTGCACTATACAAAAATACGCTCTTGGCTTATAGATGTAGTACACAATATAATGTTATCACTGTCTTTTTAGTTATTCCAAACTTAATATCCTCCTCCCCGTAACAGTGCTTCTTACCTCAAGTTTGGAGGCAATGAATAATGAGGTAATTCCTATGAGCTGAAGCATGCTCTTGTTAATGTTCTTTTGCGTCAACATGAATCTATCAAAAAAGTCTTGAGCTAGGTAGAACGTTTCCCTGTGGAGTGCATACACCTCACATACCTACAACAGGAAAAAAAATATTCAGTTTTCTGTTATAAAACTCTATGTACACACACTGGAGTATTCAAGCTTTAATAGTAAAGCACAGTATTTTAGTAGTAATAGTAAAGCACACAATTTTATCTTTTGCACACACAAACTATCACATACCTAGGTGTGTTAGAAGGTAGTGGCTAATATGGGACTGGAAAAAGTATTTCCCATGCTCCCACCTAAACACAGATTGTCTATGATACACTAACATATTTCCAAAGTATACTTTTTCCAATCTGAATAGCATCATTTTCCTAAAAATGAGTACAAACCATTTTCCACTGAAAGAAGAAAGCCTCATTTGGGGGGGGGGGGGGCAGCAAAAAAAAAACCCCACTAATTTGCTTGATTAAGAATACTCTGGGCTCAAACCTCAAGTTGAAGTCACTGAGCAGATCTTCCCTGTATTCCTAGTAGGTCTGTCCCAGGGCAGAACCACTAAAAAACATGAAGTCTTTGGCTCTGCAGCAAATAAGCCTGGAAGCTCCTGCTTGAGGGGGCTCTGCTGGCAAGCCAGGAGCACTGCCTGCAGCCCCTCAGGCACACCGACAGCCTCGCTAAGCAGGAACAAAACTGCAAGAACGGCCATCTGCTCCATGCAGTTGCGAGTTTCCCTGGCAGGGAAAACTTTTAATGCTTGCATTGTATCAAAGTGGTTCAAATGCCAGTTCAACAAAAAAGGAAAGGAGACTGCCCGGGCCTGGAGATCTTACGCAGGGGCCTACTTTTTCCTCTAATCTCTAACTGAATTTGGGTGGGTCTACCACAACTCCAGCTTATATGCAACCTGTATCCCTTCCCAAACTAGAAACTAGTTAGAAATCTATCAATTACTTATAATCTACATACAATCAACAGGAAAGAATATCCAAGAAACAGATCCCAAGTCCAAGCTTCCTGCCCTGCTTCGTTATTTCACTTAGATACAAAATCAGAATAAAATCTCACTACTACTAGCCATTTCCTAAGATAAGGTTGAAAGCCCATTTGCGAATTAAACCCCTTCCTGACCACCAAAGACACAACTGGTTGGCAGTAACACCACAGCTCATTCTTTTCGACCTGATCTAATATTTGCCAATTAATGTGCTACTCTTGATATTTTTAACTACTGCTCCAAACAAGAATCAGAACTAAAAACTTACAGACCAAGCCCACCCATGAATAAATGGCGCAATTTCTATAAAAGCATATTGCCCAAACATAATAATGCTTGGTCATATTAAATAGTGTCTCAGTTATGATGTTACAGAAGGCAGCATTAGGAGCTACTGAAGAACTCTCCAAGTTACTGGCATTTTAATCCACTGTGGCATATAGAACCACTGAGCTGGACAACAAGGCCCTTGTTGACATTTTTGTTTAGAAATTGGATGATTTCCTAGGAGTTCAAGATTTAAAAAAAAAAAAAAAGCAACAAAACACAATTTAGTGGTGGTATGTAAATTACACATTAGAGGAAGTTGTGAAGTACACAACTGGAACAGTTTTTATATTCAGACTATATTTAAAAAAAAAAACACAAAAAAATCCAAAAAAACCCCAAAACAACCAAACCCTTCCTTTCCTCTGAACCCTGCTATTAGCACTGTTCCACCAAGACAGCAGGAGTGCCATTGTAACATCTGCTTCCTTGGAGTACTTGATATGGAACCAGTAAACCTGCAAGATCCCTTGTGCTGATGGGCAAGGACTGCATGAGTCAAACATTGCTTTTGGCAGTGGTGATTGAATACGTTCAATACAGAGTTCTTGGAAACGACTCCAGAAAGTAGGTCTCTATTTACAACACTAATACTCCTTCACATAGGCTGCCAAGATTGAGAGTTTTAATTTTGTTTGACAACTGGAATAGCCTGAAGTAAAGCAATTAGACTGGAATATGGATATGACTTATTTGTAATCCTTTTCAAATAAGAACCTGCCTATATCAAGAACCTTCAGATGTCAGCCACTAATGCACTACTTTCTTCTGCTCTCTTCATATTAGTGAATTTTTAATTCCATCCTAAGTCAGAAAATAGTGTCAGGGACTGCCACCTAAAAGCTCTTGATAGAGACAGGACCAGGGTGATAACTCAAGTCCTCAACACAGATGCAGTTGACTCACGAATTAGATACATGTGGAAGGTTCAGTGTCTCCTGCCAGGGAAAAACAGAATGTAGCTCACCAAAAGGATCAAAAGAAGTAACTTGTAACCCTTTTGTTACAAACTAGTTTAGGCATTTATCATTACCGGACATTTTGCTATTAGATCTTTATGTAAAAGCTGTGCTTTTATCTCCCTACTTCACAGGCATAACACATGGCAAAGTAACTAAAAGAACACACCTCTAAGAGCCAGTCTAATAGTATTGATCTCATGTGAGGTTGCAAACTAGAATGTAGTGATGTGAAATGTTTGCAATGAGCGTATCTGTTCTCCTTCTTCAGGATGTTGAGCCAGACATCTTTGGAATTTCCCCAGCTACGGAATAAAGTTACATAAACCATTGTTAAGTATATATACACCTTCACAAAAGGAGTTTAAAAACATTATTTAGTGTTTAGAGATATTCAAGAACAAAAAGAAAAATTCCACACGCTGAAAGATCCTTAATGATAATTAGAAAACTGCAGGTATACTTTGAACATTTTACACCACCACAACAGTAGCCTGCCAAGATCATCAGCAAGTCTAGTTTTGCAGAACAGCCAGTAAAACTGAACGTGTGCATCCCAAAGTTGTACATACAACCAGAGTTTCCTATTTTGCCTAGTTAGGTGGCTGTCCAGGGAGCAAGATAAAAACCAAACTCTCCCCATAAAAAAGGAAAAAAAAAAAAAAAAAAAAAAAAAAAAAATCACCCCACTCCCCAACAAACACAAAACATACACAAAGTTGTCTGGTTTATTTTGAGAAAAACATTTACAGATGGTGTTTAAAAGTCACTCATCCATCCCTTCCTTTTCTAGCATACCTTAAGGGTCAGAAACAGGCTACTGTGAGAAAAGCTGAGCTCTTTTTTATTGCTAACTTACAATTTATTAGCACTCAAGTCTACTTGGTAAGAAGATGCCTATATCATTAATATGGCTTGGGTTTAATTTGTAATTATTATTATGAATTGATGTGGGTTTTTTCTTAGATGTACTTCTCATCCTACAGTTACTAAGAGGGACAGCATGTTAATCAATGCAATACTGACTTCCTCCTGAAATTTTTGGAGTTATATATTTACCTTTCCCCAAGCAGAAGCAGAGAGAGGTTAAACAGACCTGATCACTGGTATCGCCTACAAATTCTAACCCAGATCAGTTCCATTCTGCTGCCATCATAGTTTAAAAGCTGGAGAGATACTTGCTTGTTCAATGCACAAGTCTCCCCATTTAAGTGGGCAGTCATCAAGAAATCTCCTATTATGATCTTCCTACAGCAGTTAGGAAGGCGTGAAGAAGGCAGGAGAGAGTACATGATCTTCATATTCAGCTAATTGGAAAGGATGGAGCTCAGCTTTACTAGATGCCTATCAACAAGAGGTGAACATCAAGGATTAAACTCCTTGCATGGAATTCTGTATCTGAACTACCTTGAGATCCAGCAGTTTCCAACAACTTGCTAAAGGAGAACATGAGATTGCCTCATTCACCATTTTTTTTTTTTTTTTTTTAAAAAACTACTTCCTGTTAAGCTTTCCAACACATACAAAAATGTGATTTGCTAGGTATAGAGAAGAGCATACTGTTCTTTAAAGCACAGTTCAGCAGGCTTCGGAATCACAGAGGTATCTGGACAGGCTGGATTGATGGGCCAAGGCCAATTGTATGAGGTTCAACAAGGCCAAGTGCCGGGTCCTGCACTTGGGTCACAACAACCCCACGCAACGCTACAGGCTTGGGGAAGAGTGGCTGGAAAGCTGCCCGGCAGAAAAGGACCTGGGGGTGCTGGTTGACAGCCGGCTGAATATGAGCC
>NW_010972991.1:20186941-20190823 GCF_000737465.1 Haliaeetus leucocephalus | reverse complement strand
TTGGGTTGACAGTTGGACTTGATGATCTTAAAGGTCTTCTCCAACCTAAATGATTCTATGATGCTAATACTAATAGAGAGGAGCAACTAAGTTTGAAATTCAGTGAAAGAGACTGTAAGAGACCTACTGCTTTACACTGAGGCAAAACATCACCATGCAGCATCTCCCAGTTCTGGTCAAGTTTTGGCCAGAACAAATGAAAACATGGTATATCTAGAAAGATTTGTTCGAAGTAAAGCTTCACATTCTGCTTCTCTCCTCATTCGTCTCAGCAGTCTTCCCTAATGTACTGCAGTAAATGTAACAACTCTCTTATAAAACACCAGGCTGATACAAACAGCAGCAAGGGTACTCATCTAACACACCTGAATGGCTAAGAAATTCAGAAATTGAAAAATCTGATTGAGTCAGCTAATCTATCCCTCTGCAGAAGGGAAACTTTCTAGAACTGTGACTGCATCAAGCATACTGCATTGCATTAGCAAGCTACCCGTGCAGCAATATTGCCACAAGCTTATTTGTATATTTGCACATTTTTAAGTTCTTAAAGAAAACTTTGCTTAGTATTTTTTGGTTGCTTAGTTCCAATAGCACTGAAAGAAGTTTAGTTTAACCATTACGTGCCTCTTAACCACTTAGAGTCTCCAGTGTTAACTTATAAAAGGACAGCTCTGAAAGGTGCAAATTATCTGTCCAGTGCATTTATAAGACCAGGGCAGGGTGGGGAACCCAGAATTTTTTTTTTTTTTTTTTAATATCGAATTGTTTGTGGGATGAGGAGACAATTAGAGGTATGGGTTGAGTTACTCCCCACTATTATACAAACACAATACAACAACAGATTTTACTACAATAGTTCAGTACAACAACTGCTGCATCTGGTAAACTTACTTGAGTTCTGGCAAAGGTGATGGATTTATGAAGAGGTTTCTGAACCTGTATTTTTTGAATCTTGAGAAGTCAGTGGTTACTGATTCTTTGTGAGGTGTTTCAATAATTATGCAAGGTGAGATGCCTCCTGTTATCGTGGGCGGCCAACAACTCTGCAACATAAACAAGGTATCTTTTAAATGCCGATTTTACTATGAGAGCAGGGAAGGCTCATAGTAAGTAGATTACAGTTAACAACAAGAATATACGTAACGCATATTAGTCTTTTTGGATCTCAGCATCAATTCAAGTACTGAAACCAAGAAAGACAGAGAGATTAAATGCCAACAAAGCCTTTCGTAGTCAAGATGGAACATGTATAAACAAATTTGATCAATTTAGGAAACTCAGCTTTGAGGAAGACAACTGGTTTTAGTTTATGAACCCACAAGTAGCCATGCCATTGTTTGAGCTGCTCAGTTATAGTACATAAGGCAAAGGTACTCATTGCTACTAAAACACAGGACATTAGGTTGCTGGTCCTATCTACTTATCTACTCAGAGGGAAAAGAAAGGAGAGGGTGGAGGTTCTACTGTCTCTCAGTGGAAATTCAGCAACTTGTTATCTTCCAATTAGGCACTACAGAGAGGAGCCACCCACCTCAGCTCCAGAGCTAGATACCCACTGAGCAAGCAGCAGCTGTGAACTATCTCTCAGCTTGCCAATGCCAAATATGAGATGCAATGACTCAAAAGGAGAAGAGCACAAAGTTATTAATGCAGAAAGCTTCAGAGAAGGAATTCTAGATTACTTTCATTAACTCTGCAACTTGTTTCATTAATACTTATTTGGTTGTATGTAATCAATACAAGTAAGAAGGCATCAAATTCATGGAGCATATGCAATGCTGTGATGGCTGACAGCCTTCAAAATGGTGACTCAGAACTTTAATTATGATCGGGGGGGGGGGGGGGAGGGGGAGCCCTTTCGCAAAAAAAGGCAACACCTGCCCCTGAACACAGAAACTTTTCCTATTGTCCTGGTTTAACCACACCTGTATAGCTGTTTTACAAGGTAAACTACATATGATTTCCTTAGTATATCTAAACCTGGTTATAGCCAGAGTAAAGTACCCTAGGAGTGAAGTTACATATTCCAGCAGAATTGATCTTAACAGCACACAGCTAGGAGAAGAGGGAGATCCTGCTCCTTCTTCTCTCCTGTGATCCTCACTGCACAAGTCCCACCCCTTCCTTCTTTTGTCAGCTTTGACACTTGTCAGACCCTCTGCTGGCTTAATTCAACCCACTAACCCACTAATGGCAGAACATTAACTTATTTTGTAGTGTCAAATTAGCAAGTTGAACCTGCATACAGCTTCATTTAAAGAGAACCAAAAATGGAGCAAGGCAGGGTACAGAGTGCATCGCCAGCTATCAAGGAAGGAAAGACAGGTAAGCAGGATTTACCCCTTTCGGCAAAGCTAAGCTGTGACACGCACTTTCACCCCAAGTACAGTTGACGTACTTACACAGCATTTTTCCCTACACAAAGTTTGCAAACAGTTTCACAGTCAGAAGTTTTGCTTTGCCATAGCTATTAGTCTCATATGCTTTACAAACAGAGTAACTGCAAACAACATTGTTTGCAAGACAAAGTTACATTATTTTACTAATCCACTTTAAAACAAACAACTGTAAAGCCCCTCACTTGGTTTAGGAGTAGCCTACTGTAGTTAAAACAGATTCCTAAACTGATTTAAATAATCAAAAGAACCGTTAAAAGTTCTGTTGAAAGTAAAGAGGGCCCGCACGTTTATGAGTCTTCTCAACCAAATGGCCATGAAACCACACCTTAACTTAAAACAAGTGCAATGATCTTGTTTAAACTTGCCTCTAGGCCTTACCTGCTCTGCACACAGAATTATTATGAAATACCTGGGTTTATTCTCATTTTTACACCTAACCTTACTCTACAGTGGTTTTCACATTGAAGCACCCTTTATCTGCCACAAAGCCATACGTAAAAAAGCAAAAACATATAAAAAGATGCTAAGGTGCTGAGCTCCCATAGTTTTTAATATCTGAAGGTAGAGACTTCCCCTATTCAATACTGTCTAGCGTGGAACGCACAACTTCACACCCACCAGCATAAACCAGATGGACTCCCTTGCTAGTTTGAGCCAGGATTCAGGATTGAATTACCTTAATCTCATATTGATGTTTTTTAGCAATTTTCCCATCTTCTCTTTTCTTAACCTCCTGCTGAGAAGAGAGACACAAATCAATACACTGACAATGACCAGCACACCCACCTCTAAAGTGAAAGCAAACTGTCACTACTCCTGTCCTCCTTTCTAACTCAGCAGAGTTAAGATTCTCCCACCCAAATGCACTGGAGAACTTTCAATATTATTAAGCTTTTCAAGTTGCCCAAATTGGTCACCTCTGCTGTTCTCCTTTTTCTGGTCTGGAGATGTTCGGGTGCCTGCAGTTCTTGTGGAGACTCTTCTTGACATGACAGTGGCTGCTGCTGCTTGGCTTGCAAACGGCTACTGCAAAGAGCAAAAAGACATTAGACGTTAAGAGAGCAGCAGTTATTAGACCACTACCGATAAGCTTTGTATATTACGATGCTAACAGCTTACCTGCGTCTTGACATCTTCTTTGGGTTGCGAGATCTCTGCCTGGATCAAAGGAATAACATAAGCTCAGTTAACGTATCCTCAAGAAGTCAGGACCAAGTTCCCTACTTGGTGTCATAAGACTCATCACAGAGAGCAGCATGGTTTACACAACTGAAATAGAAGGGCACGAGTATTTTACAGGTGTGAGGAGTGCCTGAGCAGAGGACGTCTGTGGTTTGTAATCACACGCAGCTCCACATCCTGCTGGGGGTTACACTGCTGAAGGGGGTTGCACAGGGACACCCACACACGCCAGCAGCCAGTTTGGCTCAGGCTAGCTGGGCTTGTCTAGCGCAGGGGGAAGCTGTAAAGTGACATTTCCCAC
>NW_010972991.1:20164597-20185134 GCF_000737465.1 Haliaeetus leucocephalus | reverse complement strand
TTACCCCGGCCCCGCCGGCACCCCACCCGGCCGCGGAGCGGCCCGCCACCCGTCAGCGGCACCCCTCCGCCGCCCCTCGGCGACGCGCCGTTTCTCCCTAAGGCGCCAGCCTCCTGACTCATCCACACCCCGCTGCTGTGGGACCAGCCCCCGACACCCCACCGACGCCCCGCGTCACGGGTGGGGGGTGCCAGCCCGCGGCCCCACGGCTGTCACACGTCTCACCACACAAGGATGGCCTTCACCCAGCTGTGCCCCGTGGAGGCAGCCGGCTCTGCCCCGAGGGTCCTGGGCCTCCGTGTCCGAAACCTTCCCTGAGGTCCCTTCTCTTCTCCTCCATTCTTGCAGCGTGTGTAACCACAGAGAAATCGGCCCCAGCAGAAAACAGGCCTCCCCCAAGCACAGCCTCCGTGGTCTCCCCTGCCCGGTATCTCTCCACTCCCGTCAGCCAGGCCTGCCACCAAGTCCCAGGGCAGCAGTGCCTACCGCAGGAGCACCCACCCTGCAGCCCCCTTCTCTAGCAGGAGGCGACGCTGAAGCTTACCCTCGGTGCCAGGCGTGCCTCCCAGTCACTGGTAACATCGCTCGACGGTTGCATGGAGATTTCTTAATAAACAAATGTCCTTAAAAAAAAAAATCCACACCAAAACCAACCAAACCCCAGAGTACCGTGTACTTAGCAATGCTTGGAGCGCACGCTTTTATTCAGAACACCCACGGCAGGGGCTGTGCGTGGAAGCAGGCCCTCACCTCAATGCGGGGCACCTGCAGCCATTTTGTTGATGAGAAACAACTGGTACTTTCCCTCTCCTCTCTTGCAGTGCAGAGCACACGTGCTGCAAAACAGCACAAAGAGAAGCTGCAGCTGCCTTCAAGTAAATCCACCTCATCATAGTTTTTTTTCACTTCTGCTTTTTCTTTTCCCAAGTGTAATGCTATTAAAAAGTAAACACAGTTTTCACCTCCAACTATGTACTATAGTAATTAAGCATGATAAGGTTTTGGTGCTTACCTTCTTATAGCTTTGCCATTTTAAAGGGAAAGAGAAAAGGCAACGCAGCCCACCAAAGGCGGAGATGTTACACTAGGGTCCCTAACAGTACTTTAACAGGTCACAAATTTTGGGCAGCAAGGGCCACCTCTCAACTGTGAGTGCTTACAGCACCTGATGGAGCAGGGACAGCGATTCCTGCAAGCTTCAAGTAAAGCAGCATGCACAACAGATGGACATGGCAGCCACCCGGCCTCCTCGGCTCTGCAAAATGCCAGTCCTTATCATGAAGGAAATCTGCTAGTCATGGCTCAAAAGGGACATAAAAAAACCCCCACAAATCACTATCATCTGTTCAAGCGCATTGGCACTTAGAAACAACCTTTGTCAACTCCCTATATCGCACCAGATCATTTCAAGAAATCTAACTCATGTCATAGTTTGGGATGCGTAGAGTAGACATGCAGGTAGCTCTGTTAGCTGATCTCCACTGAAGTCCACCAGCGAGATACATCCTGCTTTCTGGAAATGCATCTCCCACTCCACTGACTACAGGGAGAAGGTGGTCTCCCAAACTTGGGCAAACTTGACCTAACTCTAACCTCGGGCCTTTAACAGACTTGCTGAAGTTGAAACTCTAGGGTAGCCAACTTGTTAAAAAGAACTGGAACTTCAGGAAGAGGGTAGCAAGAGAGGAGAGACAAAGTATCTTTTTCCTTAAAAAGCCTCCACCCCTCACAGATGTCAAATTAGGCCTTGGTGGCAGCCAGCCTCCAAGCAGCAAAGCAGTTTTGGTGTATCAGGAATAAATTCCATGGCACATAGTGACAGGAGAATACTGCAAAGTGAATAGCAGCTAAAAATTGAACACATCACATCTGCCACAAATAGGTCTTAGCACAAAGACTGTAATGACTATGCTGCTTATTTTTCCACACCTTTTGATGTGAGCTGCTGCAGGTTGCATGCCACAGTATTTGTGGTTTTGCCTCAGTGGTGGAAAATGCACCATGTCCCATAATCATTCTCCGCCCTGCCAGCAACTTCTCCCATAAATTTTCAGCAGTACAGAAAAGAAACCCAGAAGCTAGTGTGTAATAAAATCCTGCTGCAGACAATGAAATTATGATTTTAATGCAAGCTAACGTACTGGCCTTTTGATGTAGCAATAAAACTAAAGTGACTTAGTCCACACTGGGACATTTCCAAGTGAGTTAGCACACAGTACATCCTATTTCATTATGTGGATGCCTCCTTAGGGGGGATGAGTGTAGAAGAGAGAAGATTTTTTTTAAGCTTCTAGAAAGAAACTACAACTGCCAGTATTTGTGCTGGGATCTGGTAAGTCCTTTTAGATTAGGCAAGTGGTTTTAATTGGCTTTGGTGGTTTTTTTTTTAATTCTAATGATCACTTCTAGATATGTTCCAGAGGAGGTGTAAACCCCATTGGAACGGTGGGAATTACAGGGCCTTTCTTACAACTTTACACAGCTGAGGTTGCTTTTCTTGGTTATCCTTTTATCGATCTCTTTGAAGGAGCCCAGAGTCTACTAAGGATCTATAAAGCACAGACTGAAAGCCATGAAGATCAATCTATTTACTGGGTGTGCTCAATACTACTCTTCTCCCAGAGCTTCTGAATCTATCTGGTTGTTCCCAAGGAAGGGAGCAGTATTTTATTATAAACATTTGCACACAGCTGCACTGTGATCCAGGCACATAACAACACAGAATATCACCCCGCATATTCCTACCTTGTTGCCGTAAATATTTTACTGTGATCATTTGCTTGTGCTGCTAGGCTTTGTCCTTTTGAGTCACAGCCATGTTGTCAAAGCTATTCTATAACTTAGTTAAGGGAAAGGCCTGCTCCAGGCCTCTTGTGTGGATGAGCTTCATTGTTTTTAAGAGAAATTTTAAGCCTATTTATTGTAGAATGGCTCCAGCTACATAGCCTAAGCAAAGCATCATTAAAGCTTTATTATCATCCTAAAGAGGAATCCTTTAGTATGAAGTTGCATCCTTCCCAAACTGTAATGGCTTTTTCTGTTGAACAGCGTGGGATAACTTGAAACCCTGATGTTTCAAAACCCTTGCTTTCTATTAGAACCTATAATATTCTACAACTTCCCTGCTTGTTTAATTTCAGAGACTTTTTAAAACAAGGTGTGATCCAGTTTAATATGCATTAAGGAATATTTTTAAGACCTTACAAGATTGACTTATTTTGGGTTTTTTTCTGATCTGGTGGGGAGAGAACCCATACTACAGTTATTAAGAACCTGTTAGCTAAAATATAACACAGAACAAACCTTTTAGTCACAAGCATGGGAATATGTCTTTCTAAGGTCAATACCAGCAACAGAAAGCATAGACAATGACCAGCTATTGATAAGCAGCCTGTATGATGATCAGATCAGCTTAAGACAACCAGTACTAGGAGTTACTTTAATAATAAAGGAAGAAAACTCAAGTAGAGATCAAGAATAAGTTAACAGTTCCCTTACAATCTGCAGGGTCAGACCTACAACAGCATAGCATGACACAAGGATTTCCTCTTTAACTTGATTTTTTTTTTAAGGGGGAGGGGGAGCAGAGAGAGAATTACCAACCTTTTAAACCCACATTCAGAAGTAGATGCCATCACTTCCCAGCAGTCATAAAGCAAACCAATGGACTGTGTCCTTCTGGCTCTTGTTAGTAACCTCTTTCTTCTTGAGATGATGTACCTGCCTCAGCAGCAAGCAGCTTGGAATATACATTATCTTGTCCTAAAAGCCCCTTTTATGCAGGAGACACTTTATCCATGTTTTGTCAGAGACCCATATCCCTTCCTGTACATGAACATTTAAACTCCCACTCTCAACAGACCAAAGGTAAAATACCTTTAAGGTACAATCCTTACAGCTGACCTCCTGAACAAAGCCCACAGTCACACCCCAGTAAGGACAACTGCTCTACAGTGGGAAGCAGCACCTGTAACTAATAGCCAAGCATCGAGTCTATCTTCACCTACACCTGTGTTGGATCTCCTGTCTGCAGCTCAAAGAAATAACAAGACACACATTCTTCACGTTTTCCAGCATCGCTTCACCACTAGGCTGTAAACATGACACCGTTTGGATCAGGAGATAAATGTCGGTAGGGGAAAGGAAGGAATCTCAGGTCACAGAAAAGAGCCATGTAGAACACAAGTAGGACAAAAATACAGAATTTTTTAAAAACAAAATAGATTAACTTATCCACACCATGGCCTCCTAGGGTGGGCAGCATGTTGGGAGACACCCCTTCCCCCTGCTGCCAGGAGAAGCAGGCAGCTGGCTGCAGGGGAAGGCCCTCTTCTCCCTGGCTCAGTCTCTGACCTAGGAGTGTATGTGGTTCCTCATTCAGATGACTCACATCACCTCATCAAACCTACAGCTGCTGGGCCCTGCGCTCAGGACTTTCCCTCCCAAGCAGGCAAGGTGAAGAGTGTTTACTGCTGATGCTCCACCTTCCAAGCACTGTAGCAAACACCTTTTCAACACTCGGGGACTGAGACTTACGATTCTCCATAGTGCTGATCTTGGCTATGTTTAGGGCACATCATGGATCTCTCCAGAGGCAAAGGTGATGTGCAGAAGATAACACCCAATCCCAAACTGCCCACCATTACTAAAGATGCATGTACTAATTCAGCTGTTTGGCGGTTTGTCACCAACCACAGAAGCCAAATTCCTCTCTCTCCTCCCCATTTAATAGAAGGCACATCCATCTCCTACTCCTCAGTCTCACACCACAGACACAAGAGCTAGAGCTAGAGCTGAAATTCACTGCTGGGAGTAGAGAAGGGGATACCTCTGCCCATGTCAGTGCCCCCTTTCTTAATCGTGATCTCATCTTCTTTATTTGCCTTGCAAAAATTGACAGCCTTTGGCCATTACCCACATACCCCACAAGTCTGAGGCCTCCCTCCTCTTTCCCACCTCTCTCTGCCTCTACTAATTCTCTGCAGAGCCTCGTTTCAGGGAATACGTGATTCTTTTAGCACTCAGTCTGCTTTTTAAGCATAATTATATTTCTTATTATATTGCCCGACTAGGTCATCTCACTCAAGCACAACAATGTGAAGGCTGCACATCAGAAGAAAGTATAGACTTATGGTACAGCCCACATCTGCAAGTTGAGATCTGAAGTCTGCTCCTGGCCACTAGCCTAGTTTTGTTACTCTTATCTGTGTTTTCTTTTTTGGCTATTATTCTTTTTCTTCAGCTTGCCCATGAAATTACAATATAGTTATCTGCCTCATTAAGGTATTTGAGTGTTCAGCTATCAATCTGCCCTCAGAACTTTGGAACAAGTCAAGAGACTTTAACTTCTGAAGTATTAGTTACACAGCAGTGGCTCCAGGACAGTATTTTCACGAAGAAAAAGGCTGGCTGAGAAATAAAACTTTACATGCATTCTCTTAAGTCTCGGTTCGGTCCCATTTATTGTAAGAATGATCTATCGTGACCACATCATGGGAACAACAGTGCTGCAGCAGCACTGGCCTGTTCTTTTGATGAGTCATTTCTACATGTGTCAAAAAGCCTGAACCCTCCTTGCAAGTATCACTCTGTGTGTGTGTGGTTATAAACATGCACATCACATGAGTGTGTGGTTATAAACATGCACAACTTGATGAGGAAACAGAGTGCCCCCATCAGTGTCAAGTGTCAGAGAGAACAGTAATTAGTACGCTAGCTTCATCAGAGACGTACAAGGATTTGTATAAACAGGAAAACTAGAATGTAAAGTGAGAACTTAAGTCTGTGTGGTTACATTGGTATGACCCTTTATATGAACATTTTTGCTTCAGCAAGGAGAATTTTTAAAAGAATTTTTAAAAAACACTAGTTCATGATGTTTTGGAAAGTGTCCAACCTAAATTTTAAAAACTGCATTAAGTCTGAACTAAGCACCCCCAAGAGGAATGCTATCAGTATAGCTATGTTAGGTTATCTGTATGGATATGATTATAGAGGCATAATTGGTCAAACTTTCTTCTGCAGAATACTGTACAGCTCTCATTATAGACTTGCTGCTTTGATAAATGTACAGGTCACAAAATCTACATTTGAAAAGGAAAGGTTTTACTCAGTGTTTGCTCTGGGAAGATGGATGCTTTGTTGCATTAATTCCTTTTCATCACTGGCAGTTAAAAAGATAATCTTGTCACCCAGTTTGTTCAGTGGGCGAGAATCGAGTCAGGGACTACTTGCAAGAGCTCAGCCCATACAAGTCCATGGAGGCCACCAGCCTGCATCCAACGTGCTGAGAGAGCAGGCTGATGTCCTTGCAAGGCCACTCTCCATTATCTTTGAAAAGCAACAGAGATCAAGGATGCCTGATGACCGGAGGCGGGGTGGGCAGGAATATTCACACACTGTTTCAGAAAAAGCCAAAAGAACAACTTGGAGAAGACCAGTGAGCCTATTTCTTACATTTAAATGGAATTTCCCATATTTCAGCTTCCACCCATTGCCTTTTGTCCTTTCACTGGGCACCACTAGAGAATAGTCTGGTTCTGTCATCTTTACTGCCTACCTTCAGGTGTTTATACACCTTGACAAGATCCCCCCTCGGGCCTTTTCTTCTCCAGCCTAAACAATCGCAGCTCTCACCCTCTCCCCATTATTTCAGTCTTCAATCCTATTATCATCTTCCTGGCTTCTTGCTGGATACACTCCACTCTGTCGGCATCTCTCTTGTACTGGGGAGCTCAGCACTGGACACAGCATTCAGATCTGTCTCACCAGCACAGAGCAGAGAGGAAGGATCAGCTCCCTCCACCTGCTGGTAACACTCCTCTTAACACAGCCCAGGAAGCTTTCATTTTTGAGGCCACAAGGGTGCACCGCTGGCTCATGGTCAGCTTGGTGTCTGTCCACCAGGACCCCCAGAGCCTTTTCTGCCAAGGTGCTTTCCAGCCAGTTGGCCTGGTGCCTGGGGTTATTTTTCCTCCAGGTACAAGACTCCACATTTCCCCTTGTTGAACTCCATGAGGTTCCTGTCAGCCCACTTCTCCAGTCTGTTGAGGTCCTTCTGAAAGGCAGCACAGCCCTCTAGTATATAAACAACTCCTCCTATCTTCTGCAAGCTTGCTGATTGTGCACTCTGCTCTGTGACCCAGGTCATTAATGAAGGTTTTTAAGTGTAAGATCCAGCACTGATAGGGTACACCAGTAGCAACTGGCCTCCAGCTAGGTTTCATGCCCAGGCCACCGATCACAACCCCTTTGAGCACAGCAATTCAGCCAGTTCGCAACACAACTGGCTGCAATCTACTTACATGGTCCATAATTCACCAGTCTGGGAGGATGTTACAGGGGACAGCATTAAAAGCCTTGCTAAAGTCAAGATAAACAACATCCACTGCTGTCCCCTCATCCACCAAGCCAGTCATCTAATTGTAGAAGGCTATTAGGTTGTCAGGCACGCTCTCCCCTGCATAAATCCATTCTGGCTACTCCTAGTCACCTTCTTGTTCATGTTCGGAAACAATTTCCAGGATTATTTGCTCTATCACCTTCCCAGAGATCAAAGTGAGACTAACTGTCTTATCATTCCCCCCATTCTTCTTGTCCTTCTTGAAGACAGGAAGGACATTTGCTTTCTTCCAGCCCTCAGGAATCCTTTCCATTGCTATAACCTTTAACATAGCTGAGAACAGCTTCACAATGACATCAGCCAGCTCCTTTGCCAGTCATGGATGTGTCCCATAGATCTGTGGACATACCATCTCTTTAAGCATTTAACTCGATCCTTTTCAACCAAGGGTTGATTGTCCTTGCTCTAGCCTTCCCCACCGGCCTCAGGGGCCTGCAATTCCCAAAGGTCTTGCCAGTAGTGACCAAAGTAAGGAAGACATGGAGTACCTCAGCCTTCTCCATGTCCTTTGTCATGAGGACTCCTGCCCCATTTAGCAGCAGGTCCACATTTTCTCTGATCTTCCTTTTGCAGCCAATATACCTGTGGAAGGCCTGTTGTCTTCCACATCCCTTGCCCCATTCAGCTATAGATGGCTTGGCTTTGGCTTCCCTAACTCCAACCCTGGACATTTTCACAGGATTTCTATGTCCCTCACAGGTTATCTGTCCCTGCTTCCAGCTTTTGAATGCTAACAGCAGCCTTCCATACAGATTTTTAACAGTGGTGCGTGGCAGGAGGATGATAGGCAATGGGTATGAGTTGAAACAAGAGAGGTTCAGCCTAGATAAGGAGAACCCCCACCCCATGCACACTTTAAGTGGTAATGTGGTTTTTTTTATCTCTGTCCCCTTCACCTATGGCACTTCTGCATGCTGACCAGGAAACACAGCAGTTGGACCGTGCATTGTCACTTGATCAGCAATGCAAACTGATTCCCAGAGGAACTTCTGTACTAGAGCAAGCATTCTGAGATACTCAGTACTTGTACCTACCACACGTGAATAGGGTGCTCAGGCATTTGGATTTTGTCCAGCCTGTAAAAAAACCAACCAACCGAAAAAAAAAAACCCAAACCCAACAGACTGAGAATTTTTAATAGGCCATTTTTTTATTGAGAGTTAAGATCATGTCTCCCCATGGTGCGCAGAACGCACTATGAAAACAAAATACAGAGGATCACTTTAGTAAATACACACTGGTTAAGCAATGCTACTTTTTGGCAAAGTGCTGTATTTTGTCGGTTTTCAGCTTGTGTTAAACTATTAAAAAAAAAAAAGAGCCAGACATTCTTCCATATCAAAAGGACTGCTACAAATAGAGAAGTGGCTCTGGAGAGAAGCTGCCATATATGCATAGACTGATGTACAGTATTAATCCTAACTGAAATGTCCCTTTTGAATCTTCAAGTTTGCTGTGTAGAAGGCACAGTTTAAAATGCAAATCTGTCTATTGACCAATACATATGAAAATAGTTTCAGCAAGATTCATTAATATCAATCAGTATGAGACAGTGCAAGGCCTCCACTTTTACATGAAAACACACACACTTTAATACAATTCAAAAACCCATATAAAAAGCCACACAGCTCACTATTAAAACAGAAAAGCAAAATAAATCTAATTGCCCAATAGCTTCAGGCACAAAACAGGGCTAGACCAACATAAATATGTAAAACAAATTAACAAAAAGCCATTGATGCAGTACTATCTCACACAATAATATGGTTTCCAATATTATAAATTGAGAAGCACAGCTCTGTGCAACAAAATAGTTTATATCCTGAAAGATATAGGTTTTCATCACCAGAAAGTCATCTAGTAATGTAGTATAAAAAGATCAGTATCTCCCAACTCTAGGAGCAGTCTAAAGTTGCATTTACTTGCCTACTGAGAAGAACAGACCAAGGCTCTCATTGTAATGCCTGGGAGCCTTATACTCTCAACTCCATCTCCCCGTTAAGAGTTAAAGGATTACTTACTCCTTCCAACACAGAGAGGTGGAGACTCCATCTTCCTTCATTTCTCTTTAAGAAAATTAAAGCTGAAGGAAAGTAGTTACGTTTATGTAAAGAAAAATACAGGAAAGCAAAGAATTTTCCTGAGCTAGAAAGTTGGCAGTGAGGAGAAGGAAGTTTAAGCCAGGCAAAAATTTGGAGTGATAAAGGTAGATAATCTGAGGCAAGTAAGAATATTCATGAACATATGAGAGACTGGTGAAACTAGTTATTTGCAGATAAACCAGAGTATTTGGACCACGAAAGAATTGTTGTATGGACATGGGCACATACTGCTGAAGAGACTAGTAACAAAATCCATTTTGGAAACTCATGATGTGACCAATTTAGTTTTCTTTCACTATCCACATGAATTAGTATGTCTTAAAAAAAAACCAAACTAGTGTATCCAGGAAAGCACCTCTTGCTTTTATACATTTAACTATTTGTTAACGTATCTTTGCAACAATCCTAACTAATCCCAGTGAAGCAGCACATCTGCAGTGAAACAGAGGTTATAAATGCCGTTTCCTGTACACTAAGCATGTTCCACAACAATTCCAGCTGCAGAATGTGCAACAGTACCACTACATCGAGGTCAATGCAAATTGTTGGGAGTTTCGCTTCAGTGAAATTGAAGCATTTGGCTAAATTTAAAACACTTCATAGGTCTGGAATAATTCACATTATTGATTTTTCCTAATTTCAGAGACTCCTCACATGACTCCTTATGTAACTTCTGTATATGGACTACTGGAAGACATGGTTGAATGTAATGTTAAAACTTTAATGCCCTAGGCACTAAACACAAGGAAAAAACAGTAAGTCACATTAAACACTGACCAAAAGGGGGATAAACTTATTTCCCCCATTCTTTCAGTACAGACTTCCACTTCCTCACCTCTATAACCATTTTAATCTACTTCCCAGATATCAGGGTTCAGCACGCCACGTGGCTGCTGCGTAATACACGCTCTTTCTTAACAGGTGAACTTCACTTTTTTTAAGTGCCTGCCAACTTCCAAAACATCTTGCACAGTGTTCTTGAGAAAACTACTTGATAGTTTTAAATGGCTTTTCTTTCCTGTTGGCCCACAGAATTGCTATCCAGTCCTCCTGCAGCCAATGGGCTAGGATAACAACCACTGCCGATCTATCTCAATTTTTATACACCCTGTTACCACTGTGTTTAGTTCTGTAAGACTGTTTTTCAGCATCCTCTTTTTCCTGCCAAACACTGCCCTTCATTTCCAGTCACAATTAACTTGGACTTCATTTTCATAGAGAGAGAAAGAGACAATTAGCAGAACTTCTAGTAAAACCTTCCTTCTGGCTACTTTTGAGCTACTCTCAATCTGTAAATATGAGACAATATAACAGCAATTAGCAGCTCAGAAATAGCTATCCATCAGCCTGACTTCTTTAAAGAAGAGTCAGCTACTGATAGGATTAAAAGAACAGTCAATCCACCATCTTTTTCCTTTAACTAGACTAGATATTAAATGAAATAGGGTAGGGGAAATACATCTTTCAAAGACAGAAAGAGGAAGAGTTAGAGAAAGGGAGTAAGAACTTGAACTGTACCAAGTAAAACCCAGTTCACCTCTCTGGGCTGTGCATCTGCACTTAACCCATAGGTCCACTTCTCCTTCCACTCCACTGTGAGGTACTACATTTATAACACCAGTGCCATATCATACTGCAACAATATTGGGGGGACATTTAACCTTTTTCTGATACCTATATCAAGTACCCAACATACCTACACAGACTCCACTAACACAAGTAGGTACTAGGCAATTTAGATTAGATGTCCTTCTTGTAACAGCTCAGCATAGCTATGTAATATCCACCAGCAGCTATAGTATTTCCTTGTTAGAAAGTGATCATATGTGCTGAATACAGACAGATACACAAGCTGTCAAGTACTGGTCATTAAAGCATTCGGCTAACCTCAAGTTTTCTAACTCCACTTTGATTAATGCAAAATGTAACCAATTTCCATCTCAGTTAAGTTTCTTAAAATACCAGCTAAGAACCCACCTATACATCATAGTTTATAAAACAGCACACAAGCTATCATACTGATAGGCTTCCAATACACTGATATTTAACATCATTTAGGACTCGCTGCAAGACGTTTGGAAATTTATGTGTCATTTCAAAAGAATGCAATGCTAATTATGATTGTGTTTGAGGGATTGACAATCAGCTTCAGGTTGACCATACTTACCTATGCATGAAAACAAGAGCAACCTAAAAAACAATTAGACTGTAGATTAAAATCACAAGAGCCATCAGTAATTGAACTGACGCTGGCAAGGCTGGTGAACAAACAGTCCGTTGTGCTTGATTTGCCGAGAGTGGCAATCCCTGGTAAGGTTTTGGCGACGGAGACTGTTTCTGTTGAGATAGTGTCTTTCATTATGTTCTTTTAACCAGTGGGTAGGACGAAAGCTCTTGTTTTTTTCCAGAAAAGTTGAACGAGTAGCAAGAGCTGTGACATAGCAGTGAACATGCTGTCCTGTTTCATTTCGGGCCTCCAGTCTAGAAATGTAACAAGCAGATATCAGTCATCACTGGGTGCATTGGAAAGACATGCAAAGTATAAAGGGCAGAACATGGACATAAACATCCAGCACTTCAAAAGGGCACCCTTATTCTACTGGACAGAGGTGCAGGTGGAGGCGAGGTCAAGCCAGTTAAGAAAAACCACACTAGTAAGTAATGCATAGTGCTGCTAACTCACTTGTTGTGTGAGGGCACCACAATAGCCTTTGGACTTTTGTCTGGTGTCTTATACTATTGCGCCCATCCTTCCCCACCCCCCATTCCCTAAGCCCGAGATGCAATATAGATCAGAAATACAAGGCAATGTGTGTCACACTGCTCCAGCTTTAGAAGACTTGGAGTTATCCACACGGCAAAGTTTGATTTAAAATCATCTTGAACATAGGTGTTTCAGCCTGAAAACAGAAGCACACTAATGAAAGTCTGTTTGGATTGCCAGCCACACAAGCAAATCCAAACAACATCCATGCAGAGCAATGAGAAAGATAGACCAGTTGTGACACACACAGGAAATAACTTGGAAGGATTGTTCCTCAACCAGCCCTCTAGATTTCATGAGCAGAGAGTCAGCAGTTTTGGCAAACCCTTACTCCATCATGCACTAGTGAAAAACAAACCAGCAGCCTATGCAAGCAGGGACTGACATATTGAAAAAGGACTTCCCTACTTGACAGAACAGTCACTGGTGTTTCCTGAAACTTCCAAAGTAAAGCTAAAAATAGCCTGGCAGTTTTAAAAGCAAAGCAAATCCCAGGTCTGAGTGCCACAGCTGGTGTGAGACTAGTGACACAAGAGTTCCTTGCCTTCTCTCTACCCCACCCAGGACCAAACAACTAGCTGTCAACTCAGCGGTGCCCAGGAAAGATGTCTGCAAGACCGGGAGCTAGCTCAGGCATGAGCAAGAGGTCTCTTGGGAAGCCTGTTTTTCAGCACTAGCATGACCCTATAATAAAGTCTCTCCTGGAAGAGGTTAACTTGCATTTATTGTATGTTGTCTCTGTAGACATAAGTCTGGTCTGCCATGCCCATGGTACACCCCCGTAGCCTTGCTCTTGCAGGGCTGCAGGTGCCTCACACAGAAGTGAGCTCTTCTGCCTCCCCCCACTCCACCCTAGAGCAAAATAATCCCTGTCAGCAAGGGAATACTCCCTCCCTTCTACTTTTTTCTTTTAAATATCCAAATCCACTTGCTTTTGGCTCCTTGGGTAGCTTGATATGACTGACTGAAGCCTACAGACTCCAGAATAGCCATGTGTGACACGCTGGTTTTCCCCTGTTCATTTACTGGATTTTGTCCTAAACCTAGCGCTTGAAATGCAAAGCGAGAAATAACAGAATAACACAGCACAAATCAATTCACAGAGCCTTGTAAATACTTTCTATGCAAATTACACCAGTTTAATTTACATGAGGGTGCCTGCAAATATGGGGCTACTGTTTTCTATATGGGGTGATCCCTTAACATGTTCAACAGCGCTGGAGTCAGAACTCTAAAAGAAGCCTTTCTGGGGAAAGCCATAAGGAGCTAGGAAGCCACACCACACTCATTAGAACTTGTATTTCCCAAGCATGCCCTTGCTGCATGTCATTAGCTATAGCAAAGGGCATCAACGCTAAGACAAACTGTTGCGGTTTGTTATGGAAAAATATGACTAACCTGACAAACGGGGAAGTTTATACAACATCCTTTTGCTCTGAAAGGAATTTAAAAGGAGCAAATAGATTTTCTCCACAAAAGGAGAAAAACTGGTTTAAAATTGCTGATTGAAGGTATTTAAGCTTTCTCCCCTCTTATCAAATACCCTTCCAGCACTGGTTTGCAAACCAACACTCTTCTACTTGTCATCTTAAAGTGAAACTGGGATAGCAGAGGTGGTTTGAATTAGCTAAAAGGCCACGTACTCTTCCGAAATGTAGCATTTTGGCATCTTAGTGGTTGCCTTTGGTAGCCTGGCACTAGCAAGCCCCGGCCACTGAGAGAACAGGGCTGATGAACTCCCATCAAAATTGTCAAAATGTAGTTTTAGAGGCGCTGTGTCTAAAGCCAGAGCGTCACTACATACATTCGCTGCTGCACCCCCAGCATCTATTTTGCTAGAAAGCGTAAGTGTCCTGCTAGTTGTGCTATAGAGCCAGACCTTACAAGAAACATTAAAGGCCTCAGACCCCACCCCAATTAATATTTAAGTAAATTTTCTGCACTTAGCATTTTGGCTTGTTAAAGCAGCTGTAGTTAGGCTTGATCAAGTAACATCATTTGGCACAAAGGTTAGTCCTAAAACCAGTATTGTTTTGGCAGACAAGGCTCTAGAGGAAGCAGTGTTGCTAGCAGACTGATCAAACAAAAAGCATTGTCCCAAAACAGTAGTACTTACTGTGCCAGTGTGCCTTAAGCAGCTTTTCTTGGCCCTACAATGTTAAATGGCCAACCATTAAACCACTAGAGACTTCAAAACAGCTTTTGAAACTTACTGCATTATCAGTATAAATTGATGTTCCCAGTTCTGTAGTCTACCTCAACTTAAGTCTAAAGTCTCCTCCCAGTTCTGCCACCCAAAATAACCTATACAAAAGCCCAGATCCTCTGACAAAGCAACAGCACAGGATTCAGTGTGAAGAAACTCAAGCACACACCAGTTGAAGATCATCACACCTTTAGCTTCCCCACACATTAAAACAGCTTAACTGTACTGCGTAACATAAGACAGGATTCTTCTCCAGAAGAATTTATACTAGTATTCCCAGTTTAAGTCACTGAGAAGTCAGTATCTGATTTTGCATGTTACTATCCACTGCAAATTGATACTTTGGATAAACTGGTCTACTGTCTTTCACTAGGGCATGCCCTACAGTCTACCATTCTCTTGCAGATTCCTTCAGACCCTTGTTTTAAAAGGTGCTGTATGCTATTCTCCCCGATTTAAGTTAAGCTACACCCTTGATGCTTAACATCACAAACTGCCCTCCCCAAATTATACAAGTCCCCCACTCTAAGATTAATGGTATCAGCACTATACTTCAATATTATACAGCAGCATGTCATCTCAGTCACCTGTTTCTTTGAACTAAGAACTTTAAATATGGCAAGGAGCTGATCAGAAAAGTCAACAGGCATCTACCTACAGGAAATCCACTACTACACTCATTTTTTCCTGTATAACAAAGCTTAGTATACCGTTTGTTTTTTTTAATTGATTCTAAGGGCAAGTACCAGATTGGATAAAAAAAAAATCAGCCTTTGTTATTAACCAGGATTCACAAAACACCCAATTATTTCCAAATCAATGAACACATGGGCAAGTGTGGAGTCATAATGGCAAAGATATACTCTATTTGTGTACATCCATGTATACTATACTTGTATAGCTGTATATACTGTACAGTTAACACCAAAGCAGCAGCGCATGGCAAACACGCCTCTGCAATAATCCCACATGGCCAAATCTTTAGGACTCAAAACCAAAAAGCACAACTTCTTACCGTGCTAAAAGTATTAGTTTGCAGCACAAATTTTTACCTTGAGGGGAGTAAGTTCTGTGGAATATTTCAGTTTGCTTTTGTTCCACAAACCGCCCGTGGAAAAATTTAATCCTGTCCTAATCTATCACTACCTTGAGGAAAAAAAAAACAAAACAGACTTCCCTGTCAGGATAATTAAAGTAATATTTTTCACCTCATGAGGTAACTGAAAGGGTACCAACTTTTTCAAGTTATGAAAAATACACATAGCTATGATGGGGGCAAAGTGTTTTCAAATCTATGTTACCAGCTACACAGTTAACTGCCACCAGTTTCAACAGGACTGGAGCACATTCTGCAAGGGAATAATTAGGCTCCATAAATATTCATTGCAGTGTCAAAATAGAATACCCAACTGTTTCCTGACACAGTCATCTTGCATAACATTTTTCTAAGCAGGCAGGCAGCCCTGACCATCCTACCCACCTTGTGCAGTATTCATGCTTTATTCACTTGCTCTGAAATAAGCTGGAAAATTCAGTATTAAGTGTCTAAGCTGATCAAGTAGAAACCAGATATTTTCAGCAACAGAGCTCCTTGACAAGAGAAGTCAGACGTACCTGGGACTACCCGGGCCGCAAAACTCCTCATCTCCACATCCAGTCTCATTAAGGCTGTGACAGGCATTGTGGACAGCATACACAGACATGCTGGGATGCTCTATTAGGAGGTTCTCCATTGGACTGGTTTCCACTTTGATAGTGGTTAATCCACCTGCAGTGAAACATGGGGGAGGGGTAATAAACCAGCTCTCCTCCATAGGACACGACTCAAACTGGATGAAGCAAGACTCGCTGGCCTCCGGCAAGTGTTCCAAGGGAGACGGTAAACAAGAGAACACGGGCGAGCCGTCTGCAGCTGATGCTTCAGCGATGTCCGCTTCCTCTGCGGAGCAATTAGTGCAAGTGTCTGCTGCAGGCGGCCATTAGTCAGTGGAGAGGAACCCATGGATGTTGGTGATTGCAGGGGGTTGAAAACAACAAGGTTGCACGTAGCCAGAGATGCAATATAAAAAAAGACAAAGGAACAGAAACAAACCTCTATTAGCACATACACATATTTTTATTTTTTTAAAAGCAAGGGGAGGGGAAAAGGGAGTTCCCTGATAAGCCACACTAGACACGTAAAACAACTGCTATCAGTAAAGCAATACAATTGCGTAATAAGTCAAATATATTTTATCTGTACAAGTGGTTCTGCTGAAGCCTGTGTCAGGCTCATAAACCTGACATCATTTTTCTCATCGGTTTGCATAACATGTTTTGGTACATTCATTTGGGAGACACCCTGCGCTCTAATCCACACTGGTTTTGCTTAGGTAAAGTTTCTCCCAAGCTACTGGTTTCTTCACACGGAAGTAAGAGCCAGAGCAGGACAAAGGCAGAGCTTATGTTTGACAGACATCTTACCTATAAAGTCAACTAGAATCCACTCGTCGTCTTCCTTCTCACTGAACTCTGGCTCTTGGCTGGACAAGCTATCAATCTCTCCCACGAGCATGTTATTTAACCTCTGGAACATTACTAAGGCAGGAGCAAGACTTTGGCTGGTAGGTCTTTATATCCAAGGTTCAAGGCACAGCTCACACTGTACTAGCAGAGTGGCATAGACTTGAGATTAAAGTGCATAGATGCTTTATCAGCTTAGGTACAGGATATGCAGAGGCATGACTGGTAAACAGTTTATGCAAAACCTGCAAAAAACAATGACAAGGGTCTTAATGACAAAGCAACACATAACATTCCTAGGGAACAAATTAAAGACCCTCTCGTTAGCACAGTCTGAGGTACCAGTGAACATTTTTCCCTAAGAGGAGAGGCAGCTTCACTGGCATTCACCATCACCCTCCCAGCTAGATACATACATGAAAAGCCTCGGTCACTCCTCTGAGCTGAGTGCCTTCCTCTCAATCCTCCTCCCCATGCCAAGGTGTGTTCAGCTGTCAGCTCCCACCTTCTCCTATGGGAGGAGAGGACTCTTTTACAAGAGACCCTTGTGCCTACGGTCACCGAGGTGCTCCCCCAGCTCCCTGCCTGTCTTCCTCCTGGTTGGAGAGAGATGCAAAGGGCAAGAGCGTGTTTTCTGCTCCAGACAGCCCATCTCCTCAGTTGACACAGCCTCACACCTCTCCCAGAGACTCCTGTGAGGGCTCCCAGGGGTGCCCAAGGCAGCGTTTCTTCTCTCTCCCATCACACGCAGCTCAGGGCCACTGCTTACAAGTTAACACAGTAGGAAGGCATGTCCCATCTTCAGGTTCAAAGTGCACTACATAGTTACCGGTAGGCTCATTTTCACAGCAAGTGCCCAACTATTCATGTATGGTAAGTCTAAGTAACAAGGAAAAGAAACTCGTATACTTAATTAAAACCAATGTTTATTTCTCAATACACTTCCCTAAATCTACATGTAATTAGTTACCATAAGCCTGAACTCTACATTTGGCAGTTAAGATGAAAAACCCCATTAGTGCCAATAAGCTGAATGTTCAACCACCTCAGATCAGCATGCTTACAGCCTTTGAATATTTATGTGTGAGCCAATAAATAGAAGACATTAAAGTAGCTGAAGAAGCAAAGACTATATGTGAAAAATATTCACCACTTTCACTACAAGTTCATTCAAATACTGCTATGGTGAAATTGTCACAGCATGTCAGAATTATTACAGATTAAATACCCGCTTCATAATTAAATAGGGAAGAAGATATGCATGTAAGAGGGTACGAGTGTCTGCATTCAGAAAGAAAAAGGGAGTAAGACACACTACACTGGACAAACCCAGCCATTAGAAGAAGATACAACCCATAAAGAATATTATTTAAGGCCGGTACACCTTGCTTCACCCTATAACTCTGAGGCCACACTAGAAGGGTCATTCTGGCCTCCTACGTCATCTTACCCCAGGACACCAGACCCCATCATCTACTTGTTCAAAGCAAGGACAAGCACCTACTCCATATAGTACTGCCTCTATAGATATTTATGCAGCTACCTCCTTATTCAAACAGCACAGAAGCATAGGATTAGAATTTAAAGTAGTCTTCAGAACCAACATGAAAAGGTACAGTGTAACTCAAGTGGTTATGCGCTCTAGTTCTTCGACAGGAACTATCAGCTGCAGGAAAATACAAGACTGGCAACAACTGGCTGAGCTGCAGTAGTGATAAAATGCTGGTTTTTAAGACCATGCTTGAAAATGAAACATCTGGGCTCTCTTTAAGAGAGCTACAAGAATGATCAGAAGTCTAAAGAAAACCAGTAAAGTTTAAAAAATTGAAAGGCTTAACAGAGGGGAAAAAAAAAAAAGTCAACCGTAGTCAATTATGTGAAGGAAGAGGCAAACATTTATTCCCTTCTACATTCACAGCAAGGAGAAGTGGCAGAAGTGGCTTTTAACTGCAGTAAAGTTCAATTTTTAGTGGTTACTGGCAGGAAACACTTTTAACCATTAAGGTTGCTAAGCCCTAGATGGGTTACTTAAAGAAATGTCAGATGCCCATAGTGTCCCTATGCGTCTTCTTGAGAAGGCCTGAGCACTTCAATTGTAGCCAGAGTTTGCCACGGATATGGAACTGGACTCCAAATGAAAGCCTGAAGTCCATAGCTTTCCAGTTATCTTCCACATCCATCCCTAACGCTCTTCCGGCACAAGTCCTAGGAACAAAAGAATTTTTTTTTTTTTCTTTAGGCTAACTAGCAAGCCATAGTGTAACTGCTGATCAGCACTGGCTTTCCCTGTACTCCCACATGCATGTGTTGCCTCTTTCCTAGATCAAGACTGGACATACCTTCGGGCAGAGGCTGTCTTTTTGTTCTGTGCATAGAGCAGAGCAAGATGAGAGCTCACACTCCTACATTAAAGCTCCACAGACATCACAGCAACATCAAATAACTAACCCCTAACAAGTGAGAGATGAACGTTCTTGAGAACGTAAGCTAAACAAGCTACAGCTTTTGACCCGTAAATGTCTTCCTGTAGGTCAAGAAGAATTTGTCCCATTGTCCCCTTCCCCCACTCCAAGGAGGATCCAAAAAAACATCTGAATCATTTAGAAACTGGTTGATGTTTTGACACCCTTTTGGACAAGTGCCTTTAAAAACGCCACACTTGCATGCTATTGTGCAAGGCCGGTGGGGACCAAGAAGTGACACTCTTTTGTTATCCCGGGCCACCGTTAGGGGAGGCAAACGAGACCGGGGCTGAAAGCGAGGTACTCCTTCGGCAGGAACTATCAGCTGCAAGAAGAGAGAAGGCTGGGAACAACTGACTCAGCTACAGTGGTGATTAAGAGGCTGTTAGAGATAACACACCCAATGCATGTCAACAATACTGTGCTGCTGCATAAAAAAACCACCTCCCCCCCCCCACCCGAGCAGAGGAGACAGGGCGCATGCTAAGCAAAACAAAAAAACCGAGAAGGCGGCACCACCCCCCCAAATCACTTCTGCAGCTCCCTGCTGCAGCTCGGCCGCTGGCCCCCCGCGCCCTCAGCTCGCCGCCCCTCCCCAACCACCAGGAGGCTCCAAAAAGCCGCTTTCGCCCGGGCCGGCGGGTGACCCGGCAGAGCCCGCAGCAGCTGCGCACCTTCCCGGCTGCGCTCCGGAGCCCGGCCCCGCCGCTGGGCGGCGAGGGAGGGGAGGGGACGGGACGGACGACGACGTGACTCCCGGCTGCCCGACAGCCGGGAAAAGGGGCAACCCCCCCCCCGGCCTCGGGGTTTGCCCAGGAGAGAGAGAAGCCGGGCTGGATGCACGGGGAGACGGGAGCCCCGCGCTGCTGCTGCTTTTCTCCCCCTCGCCCGGGCGGCTCAGACCATTACGGCCCGCCGCGGGTAAGCCGGGACCCCCGCAGACCTGCTTAAGCCCCAAACCCCGCAAGAGCGAACTCACCCGGACCGGACCGGACCGCGCCGCTCCCGCCACCGCGCCGACTCCGCGCCCCGCGGAGCCCTTTGTTGTTATAGCCGCGGCGCGCAGCTGACGGCCCGGCCGCCCCGGCCCCGCCCCTCC